>NC_058052.1:29884232-30013189 GCF_020085105.1 Siniperca chuatsi
ATGCTAATGCTAATCAGAATCAGAATCAGAATCAGAAATACTTTACTGCATCCCTAATGCTACTTTGTTCCAGTGCTGCTGTTTATGCCAGTGCACACACTCTAAAGCGATAATTTAAACTATAAACAGGTCAGAAATAAATTAAGTAACATGCTGGTATAAGTATAAGATAAACTAAGTGCTAATACCAAGTGGGTTTACTGGTAGATGCTGTGAAGTACAGTATAAATGCAATGTCACTAATTATGTAATAATAATTGCTACTAAGCTAGGTGCATGTACTGCTCGAGCTAATGCTAGGTATATCCGTAACAGTAATGAGAAAAACTAACAAGGGAAAACTAATATTGCACTTGAGTAGTAAACAGAATGCTGCACAATTATTATTAAGATGTAATGCTCAATGTCCAGTTTAGTGACCTAATCAAACAGACTAATCCTTACTCTAGTTAAATGCTTTGATGGCCACAGGCAGGAATGACTTCCTGTGGCTACTGTAATGCTCTGTGGTGGGATGCTTCCACTGAAGGTGCTCCTGTGTTTAGCCAGCACGTCATGGAGCGCTAATGCTAATAATGTAATGCTACTGCTACTGTAATGCTACTGTAATGCTAATGCTACTCTAATGCTAATGCTACTGTGGGTACTTTGGTTTATTTTTCTGTCTACTTTCAATTCTGAACCATGACCAAACAGACCCGCCTCGCAGCTGCAGACTCTTAGTCACATGACCACATGGTGTGTGTGTGTGTGTGTGTGTGTGTGTGTGTGTGTGTGTGTGTGTGTGTGTGTGTGTGTGTGCAGGGTTAGAGAGAGTCAGGTGTTGTTAGTAGCAGGTAAAACAAAGGGCTGCTTCTATCCTCCTCCCTACCTGGACGACTACGGAGAGACGGACCAGGGCCTCAAGTAGGTGTTAACACACACACACACACACGCGTATTTATTTGTTGTTTGTTTGTGTGTTTATTTGTTTATATGTGTGTGTGTGTGTCTGCAGGCGGGGGAACCCCCTCCACCTGTGTGCGGAGCGTTACAGGAAGATCGAGCGTCTGTGGCGTCAGCACAGCGTCGCTGAGGTCATCGGTCACGCTCAGGAGGCCAATCAGACGCTGGTCGCCATCGACTGGCAGCACCTGTGATGTTCAGCACCGCCCGTCCTTGTTTAGAAAGACGGCCAGCGATTGGCTCGCGGCCGTTTGCCCGGCCTCTTTTTAATAACGACTCCTTCCTCTCAACCAATCGGCTTCCTGCGGCCCAGCGCTGAGCTCAGATCAGCTTTCAGGGATTTTTTCAGGATTTTTAGCTTTTTGCTTTCTGCTTCATGGAGGCTCCTGACCTTTGACCTCTGACCAATCAGAGAGAGGCAATAAAACTCACTCCATCCTCTCTGTTTCTGCTCACACAGACAGGAAGTTAGAATCGTTTGTCATTTTTAATTTCAGTTTTCTTCAGATTTGAAATTTAGTTTTGGGAGATTTTCTGACTTTCTGTGAATCTTTAAAAATCCACATGAAGTTCTGCAGGAACACGACAGGAAGTGAGTCTGAGTGAAGCTCCGCCCACCTGCTGCTGTCATTCAGGTTGATTGACAGGCCGCTTCAAGCAGTTTTATATTTAATTTAGAATAAATTTAAACCTTTGTTTGCGCTCGGCATGATGGGAAAAGGCGCGTGTTTCAGACGTCAGAGTCGCCGCTCACACTTCAGGTGTGTTCGACAGGTGAGCCGTTCAGTGACGGCTCAGGTGTGTTCGACAGGTGAGCCGTTCAGTGACGGCTCAGGTGTGTTCGACAGGTGAGCCGTTCAGTGACGGCTGTGCGACGGCTCCTTCAGGTTCCTGACAGTTTGTGATCATCATGAAACAAAAGATGAACAACTGTGAAGGAGAGAAGTCAACTACGACTCCCAGGGTGCATTTCACTAACAAATAGCCAATCACAGAGCTTCACATTAACAGCGAGCTGAGGCTCATGGGTATTGTAGTATTTAGAGACAGAACATAAACCTGTTGACGGTGACATCATCCAGGTGAGTTTCTGCTTTGAGTTGCATTAAAGAAACATTAAAAACACAGAACGAGGAAGCAGCAGCTCGTCACTCGAGGTTATTTGACAGCACAATGTTGTGTTTTATTAATTATATATAATTAATTAAACACAAATGATTAAACTGAGGCGACAACGTGCAGTAAGAACAGAAACAGACTTATCGTGAAATCTTCTTCCTGTAGCAGCCGAATTAAGTCTGATCAGTTGATTTTGTAGCGTTTCCATGACAACAGATTCCCAGAGTTCAGTGCGTCTGTGAAACATTTGAAGCATCATGAATGATCAATGAAAACTTCTTTGTGTCTTATTGGCGCTGGAGCTCGGAGTATTGATCAGCTGACAACGTATCAAAGCACATATCAGAAGTACGTATTGATTAGGAAAGAGGCTGATATCGGATTTTAGTTTAGTTTTAACATTTTATTTAAAGAGACTTTGTGGGTCATGTGAGCTGTGATGTCACTTCCTGTTAAAACGAGTTGGTTGTTTTTTATGGCTTTGAGTTCTGAGACGAACAGAAACAGAAATCTTCCGTTATTTATTTATTTATTTATTTATTAGTTTGTTATAAAAATCTGACTTTCTTTAAACAAGTGAAAAACTTTGTTTTCTTGGTTTATTTTTTGTTTTCACACGTTTAAATAAAAAGAGATTTTCAGGTGAACAAACGTGTTCACAGCATGTCGCCTCCTCACGCTGACTTGTTAATATGTGAATTCTTGTATAAATGAGGAAATGTATAATATTGTATAAGAATAACAAAACCAATAAACATTTTAAAAGGACTTTATTTTTCAGTTGCATCTGTTCTCAGAGTTTAAGCAGTTTGTCCTGATGGTGGCGCTGGAGGACAGTTCGTTCTCAGGGGTTCGTCCTCTGAGGAGCAGGAAGCCGGTCTGACAGACGGGACTGATGATGAGGATGATGATGATGATGATGATGATATAATGACCTGAGTGACGACACATGGTGCTAACCGAAACAATGAAACTAAAGTGTCGTTGAAGTTCTTCAGTCTAGAAAACTCTGATAAAATAAATAAAAGCCGACATGAACGTAGCTTCTGTCCGACCTGCAGCAGAGTTTCTGTTATAAAAACATCATTTAACACAGGAAGCTGTAACCGTGGAAACATCAGAGAGGTGGCGGCAGACCGCTCGGGGTTTAAAGGCCGCTCAGACTGTAAACATGAGGAAACAGGCCTTTATTACAGTTATATTAACAGTGATGCGCCTCCACAGTGATGGAGGCTGGACCCAGTCTGAAACTGGAGGGGGGGTCTCCCAGAACCACTGGCAGAACTGAACCTCGACCGTTCTCCCAGCGAGTCTCACGCAGGAACGTTTTTCTCTGTTCGTACGAGTCGGATTCGTCAAACTCTCTGAACTGAACAACGTTGTTGTAAATCTCTCGTTTCAGCCTGATGTCACCTGTTCGATACCCCTAAAATCATCAAGCTGCCTGTTTGTTTCATTCAGGTGTTCACCTGGACAGAGACCTGCAGAAAGGTCCTGAGGCAGCTGTCAGACAGATAATATGACAAGAAAATCAAATTAAAGAAAGTAAATTAAAAAAGAAAGTTTGTCTCAGTAAATTGGCAGCCATGATGATGTTTAAATTTATTTTAGTTGATTTCTGTTCAAACGCCAGACAGTTGTAAAGTGGGCGGAGTTATTTCAGGTTCCTGCAGTAAAATGTTAGTCTGGATCAACACGAAACTGTTAAATCAGAACAAAAGATGAACAGCTGTGTTGGAAAACATCTGGCTCTTTGATTTAAAAAAGTCAAAGCTACAAGAAGCCTGCGGACATAAAAACTACGACTCCCAGCTGTGACATGCGCCGCTAACATCTTTGGTTGAATTCTCTACTTCTCTGATTCACACGTCCGACTAGCTTCTTCTCCATGGCAACAGCAGCTGAGGCTCATGGGTATTGTAGTATTTAGAGCCGTCCGCCAAACTGGCAGCTAAAACCTGTTTGGTCAGAAACAAAGTGTAAATAATTTAAACTGGTGTTCAGAACATGAACCCGTGTGATGGTTTCGTCATCAGGAGAGTTTGTGTGTTCAGACACGTCGAGATCCATTAAAGAAAAACTTTACAGAGCAGAGAAAACACAACTCTTCGTGGTGCGACGCCATCAATCAAGAGTCAGACAAGTGTCTTCCTGCTGTGAGCGACTCAGACTGTCTGCGTTCATTCACCTCAATCCAAGTGCAAATTCTGTTCAATCACTCGTACGAAGAAACCTGTTTGTACGAGTGACTCTAACATGAGGTCTGAGGTTTTCGTGCACCTGACTCCAGATCACATCGGAGGACTCCGGAGACTCCAGATCACATCGGAGGACTCCGGAGACTCCAGATCACATCGGAGGACTCCGGAGACTCCACGGTCCTCTGATCTGAGACTGGACGTGTCTGAATCTCTCCTGACGTGTAGTTTTTAAGGATTGCTGACATGACAAATGTAATGTCGACTGTAACGCTATGTGATTGGGTAGTCTGTTGCCATGGTAATAGCCTTCACTTCCTCCACAGCGCTGCTTCTGTCAGCCCCGTTACAGGAAGTTTCTAGTTTCTTCTTTGCTGAGTGGACGGATCATCACTTCATCAGTTCTGCTTCCTGTCGCTGAGGCACACCTGCAGGGAGGTGACACAGGTGAGCTTCTGTCAGCAGAACTGAACTCTGTGAGCTGTGACAGGCCGAGAGGAGGAAGCTGCTGCTTAAGATCAAACCAATTAGCAGTAAGTCGGAGGATTAGAGGCAGCAGCTGATCTGCTGTTAATGGGATCAGAGCTGATCGGAGGTTTAGGATGACGAGTCGCAGCTCGCTCACATTCACACCTCGACGCTTTCTGCAGGAAAATATCAGTGTGGCGGAGCCGAGCGCTGAGCCGATCTGACGGGTTTTATGTGAATATTTGATTGTGATTTGATGGCAGACCCCTCTGCCCCCCCAGCAGTATGGACTGTCCTGATCTGCAGCTTGGCATTATGGGTCTGAAACCAGGAGTTCTGGTTTTGAGTTCAGCTGCTTCTTTCTGGAACGGATTAAAACTCTGAAACTCTGACGGATTCTCGAACTGTTTTCTTCTTGATACCTGACGTTTAGTGATTGTTGATTTCAGTGGAGTGTTTAGGTCTCACTAAGAGCTTAAAATGCCGTTCATGCCGGTGAAGTTCAACCTGCAGAAGCGGGTGAAGCTGGCTCAGGGTCTGTGGATGATCTACTGGCTCTCGGTCATCGTGGGGATCCTCATCTTCAGCCTCGGCATCTTCTTCAAGATCGAGCTGCGGAAGAGAAGCGAGATGATGGACAACAACGAGAGCCATTTAGTGCCCAACCTGCTGATCCTGGTGGGCTTGTTGGCCTGCGGGGTCAACGCCTTCGGAGGAAAGGTGTGCCACGACTCTCTGGACCCGGTCAAGTTTGCCAAGTGGAAGCCGATGCTAAAGTCATACCTGCTGCTGTGCTGCGGCTTCAACGCGCTCCTGCTGCTGACGGCGCTGCTCTGCTTCCTCATGCAGTTCGCCGTGTACCTGACGCTGGCCGAGGGCCTGAAGAACAGCATCAAGTTCTACAAGGACACGGACACGCCGGGGCGCTGCTTCATGAAGAGGACTCTGGACATGACGCAGATCGAGTTCCGCTGCTGCGGCAACAACAACTTCAGGGACTGGTTCGAGGTGCAGTGGATCAGCAACCGCTACCTGGACATGAGCAACGACCAGGTCAAAGAGTGAGTACACAGACCGAATACTGCACCCTTCAATCAGTTAGACCATTTATCACTTAGTTCATTGGCAGAAAATTAATCAAACCAACGATTTTGATAATTGATAAATCGTCAGTTGTTTATCAAACCCAAACTGAATCCATCCTCTGCTGTCACTTCCTGCAGAGCCTCAGAGGTTGTTTCTCTGTTTTCTCTGAGAATATCCTTCTGTAGGTCTCACTGACCTTCACACAGCTTTACAATGATATGAACAGAGAAACACAGTTTGTTCAGTAGCTCTGGACTCATTAAACTGACCTCTGATCAGGATGTTGAACAATCCCATACTTTTTATTTCTAGCTTTCCCAGAAAGTTCACTTTGATCTTCAGTCTCGTTTCTCTGAATTCAGGCTCATTTTTGTCTCTTGAGGTCATCGAGAGCACAAACTCGGATCATCTCTAAGCTTCCTAACGAGAAAAGCCTGATTCAAATCTCCAACATTTCCTGAAGAGTTCATCATCATCGCAGTCGGGTGTGTTTTTCAGCTGACTCACACTTTAACTAAAGTTTCAGAGCTCAGCGGGTCGACGGAGAGAGTTTTGTTACAAAGGGTCAGTGGAGGATAAATGAGGGAATTAAGGAGGTAAAAGTTACCGTGCAGGAGGTTGATGTACCAGCTTCTCCTTCTTAAGTCTATAATCTGTCAGGATCTGATTTCCACCTCGCTGCAGCTCACACGCATGCTAACATGACAAGGTTAAACCAAACCAGGCGACTGAGGGAGAACAGTTTGCTGACACTGATCACATTTCTGACAGAAGATGTGATCATTACAAACATACGAGGGGACAGCAGAACACATCAGAGGTGATCAATAATTATCACCAGCTGACTGTCAGAAACACGTCTGATGCTGTTGTAGATCCATGTTTGCGTGTTTCCATGTTAATGCACTTAAGAGATATTACTTTCTCTCCAATTTTAACCTCCTGTCAGCCACAGGCCACGCCCACTGCCTGTTGCTGTCAATCACTCTCAGGCCCCGCCTCTCAAAGGAGACACCAGTGACATCGCAAAGTCGTCCCATAACCAAACGTCCTTTTGTTCACACAGATTCGCACAGATCTTCAGATTAATTCAGTTTTTATATTCAAAAATCTAAAGATGCTGTTCTCTTATTAAGATTTCTCAACGTTCTCTAGATTTTAATGACTCCAATGTCTTTCCTGTAGCGCCACCCTCAGGACAAACATGTTTAACTCCACTACTGTTCAGACTCTAAGAACAGATAAATCATCAGGATGTTGTTTGTAGGGGGCGCTAGGAAACTGTTAAGCCCCAGTTAGACCAGGAAGTGGCACAGAAATGTTCTTCCATGGGAAATATTTGGTCCTTGAGTCTTGGTGATGTCGTGACTACTAACAGGTTATAGTTGGTGAGCTGCTGGAGTTACCGCTAACACCAGCCAGACAATAGCTCTCCACACTAGCAGGCTCGTTAGCTCAGACGCTAACAGGACAACAAGTGTCCACAGTGTATTAACAGCTGTATCAGCATGAAGTCCTCCTGTCTCCTGACTGTGTGTGAACCAGGTCTCTGTGGTGGAGCAGGATCTGCTCTGACAGAGGAGCTTCTGTAAAACTGGATGCTGACACGCAGCTAAGCTACGATAGCTTCCTCCATTTTGGACTCTCCGTCCACTCAGAGCTCATGGCTTGTTATTGGTCAACAGGGAGAATTCTCTGGTCAAAGTTCACCCATCAGTGGATTGTAGAGAATTGTATAGATTCTACTGAAACGAATTGATTTCACTGTTAAAGACACTATTTAAAAAGCTGCTGTGACTGAGAATAAAAATAAAACAAAGGGAACTTTAAGTCTGATTATCAGCTGGTCTTCCTCTTCCTTTCTCCTCGTATTAAAGGGCGTGCCTCAGGGTTTTATGCTAGGACTGCTACTATTTTCCATACGTATGTAAATAATATGACAATTTATCAAAGCATTGTATCATTTTATGCTTATTGTTCTCCTTCGTTAGCAGAACAAACCTTTGACCTCCTGAAGTCTGACTGGTGTTGTTCAGTCCTGTTTAACCAAAGCTTTGCTGTTGGTCAAGAGCACAAGTCTATGTGCAAGATTTGTGTAGATTTACTTCACCACGCTGATGTAACAGAGCCTTTAGTCTGGTTTTCCAATTCAGAACCAAACAAATATTTAAAGACTTTCAACAAATATAATTTTTGTCCTGATGTGGTGCTAAAGGAAAGGTCAAGGGGTCACCAAAATTATTGAAAGTTCATGGAAACCTTCAAACAGGGCCTCTGATTGAAGTGACTGTTCACATTTCTTGTTGGAAAGGCAATCAGACGAAAAGAGATGCTTTGTCTCTTTGTGGTCGTTTGATTGACCAACAAAAAATATAAACAGTCACTTCAATCAGGGGCCAGGGGCCCCGGTAGGCCCGCTCAGTGATCCATCCGTGGTTATGAGCCCCAGCCAGGCAGTGTGTCTGACCCTTGACCTCCAGGTAGAGTCCAGTAAACATTAACTCTTTTGTCCTGCAGTCGAGTCCTCAGTAACGTGGAGGGGAAGTACCTGATGGACAGCGTCCCGTTCAGCTGCTGTAACCCCGGGTCCCCTCGGCCCTGCATCCAGCATCACCTGACCAATAACTCTGCCCACTACGACTACGACCACCGCATCGAGGAGCTCAACATCTGGACCCGGGGCTGCCGCGAGGCCCTCTTCTCCTACTTCAGTGGCATGATGAACAGCATCGGCGCACTCATCATCGCCACCATCATCCTGGAGGTAAGGGTCCGCCCACAATCTACTTCAGCCAATCAGTATCCAACCTTGGCCACACTGTCTCTTAAAGGAACAGTACAACATTTTTAATTAAATCCTCTTCTTCTCTCCCTCTTTGAGAGTCAGATGTTCAAGTTGATACCACTCTCATGTCTGAATGCTAAATATGAAGCTACAGCCAGCAGCCGGTTAGCTTAGCATAAAGACAGGAAACAGTGGGAAACAGCTAGTCTGACTCTGTCCAAAGGTCACAAAATCCACCTACCAGCAGCTCTAAAGCTCCCTGATTAACACGTTATATTTGGTTTGAATCATGTGAACACAAACTGAAGTGTAAAAAAAAATTGAATTCGTAGTTTTATGGAAAGTTGTGAGCCGGATTATTTTTTTTATATTAGTTTCCGCTGGTTGCCTGGCAACTGTTCAGAGCCAAGGAATAGTCAGAGATGTAACGTGTTAATCAGTGATCTTTAGAGGTGCTGGTAGGTGGATATTAGAGCCAGGCTAGCTGTTTCCCTCTGTTTCCAGTCTTTATGCTAAGCTACGCTAACCAGCTTACTGTACAGAGTGGTATCAGTCTAAGTCTCAGGAACAAAGAGAAGAGGATTGCAGTAAATGTTGAACTGTTCCTTTAAATTCAACAACAAACAGTTGGTTGAAGGTTGCGGAGATTTGAATCGGTGGAGTTTGTTGGGTCTCGTTCCAGGTTTTGACACAAATGTTTTGACTCAAAAATAAGGGTTTGATTTGTCGTATTGTCTCATAAAAGGGATATAAAGTTAATGTACAAAGGGGACTAACCCTGTCAGTTAATAATGAGCCAACCAGAACTCTTCCTGGCTGTCGGGGGCTAACCTTCTTCTCTGAAGGAGATTTGTGTTAAACCGAAAAACAGAATTCACAAATTTCTCTGTTCTCCTGCCACTTAAAACTTGTTGAGGACTTAAACTTCTGTTACCTCTGCACTCACACCTCCTGATCATGTGTGGACGGCTGAAAGCATTTGATTGGACAGGAGGGCCAGGGGGCGGGGCTGTTGGAAGGTACAGTGCTTTAAGGAAAGAACAGCAGGGAGTTTTTGTTAAAAAGCTGTTTATTATGACAGCTAACAAGGTGAAACCTCAGAGCTAAATCTGCCTCTCACCTGCCGCTGTTTTTAATCTCTGAGGACTTTCTCCTGGAGGTGAACGCAGGATAAGTTCTGTTCTTAATCTTCTGATTTAAAACAAGATAATCGCAGCACACCTGCAGTAAATTAACGAAGCGACCTTGAATGCACCTGGTTAACTGATTAGCGAGCGATTAGCGTTAGCGCTGAAGTAGCTGCTGCCTCATGACAAACACATTAAACTACACTGATAAACTACACTGAATCATTTCCAGAGGTTTTTAATCAATCTGTGTTCAGAACTGTAACACCGTGTTATATTTTAATGTTCTTGTTTAAAAGTTTAGGATCTGACCTGGAGTCTGTGGTTTGTATGAGATATATTTTACAGAAACATGAGAAGAAGCAGAGTTTCTGGTATTTGACTCCTGCTGTGACTCAGGACTCGGCGGTGGATCGGGTGCTGAGGTGGCGTGTTAAGCTGCCGAGCGGTGGTCAGGCTCACCGAGGATCAGGAACTATTCTGGGGGGGTAAGCTGCCCGCAGCAGCAACAGGGTGCATTCTGGGAAGATCAGGATGAGGGACAGTTCCTGAGAGTGAAAAGCGATTCGTTATGTGGGTCAAAACAACAAGTCTGACCTGAAGAGTCACGACAGGCGGCGGATTTAAAAACAACATCCTGAACTCAATCACTCTGTTTGTAGGAACTTTGCTGCTGCTGGTCTCAGATCTGTTTTATTCTCTTCACTGACGCTCGACCAATCAGCAGCCTCCTCCACATAAAAAACAGGTCGTAACGAATCAAATCAACCAACTTCTCTGCGAATACATTCAGATCTGCGGGACTTTGATTCCCCAGATGTCGTCTTCTCAGGCAGAGCTTCCTCTCAGACTTCAACAAACCTGGAAAACAAAACTCAACCAGGTCTTATGTGATCAACGTTTTATTGAACATTACAAAACAAACATAACGCTGAGAGGAATAAACAGCAATAAAAATACAATAGAATGATTTAGTTCATGTGGAGTATTATACAAATAAAATACTTACTGCGTACTCGTCCTGAGTGTGAGGGGAGAGGACGCGGTTAGAGAATAAGTTATAATAACTTATTTAGTCATTAGCACTAAAAATATTTATATACTTACAAAAATGTACTTATTACTTTACGTATAAGAATTTAATTTGGAGTGCGTGTTAGGAAAAATCAGACGTGTTTACCGCAGATATTAAACTCTGTGTGTCTCTGTGTGTCTCTGTCTGTCTGTGTCTCTGTCTGTCTGTCTCTGTGTGTCTCTGTCTGTCTGTGTCTCTGTCTGTCTGTCTCTGTGTGTCTCTGTCTGTCTGTGTCTCTGTCTGTCTCTGTCTGTCTGTCTGTCTCTGTGTGTCTCTGTCTGTCTGTCTCTGTCTGTCTGTGTCTCTGTCTGTCTGTCTCTGTGTGTCTCTGTCTGTCTGTCTCTGTCTGTCTCTGTCTGTCTGTCTCTGTCTGTCTGTGTCTCTGTCTGTCTGTGTCTCTGTGTGTGTGTGTGTGTCTCTGTCTGTCTGTGTCTCTGTCTGTCTGTGTCTCTGTCTGTCTGTCTCTGTCTGTCTGTCTCTGTGTGTCTCTGTCTGTCTGTCTGTGTCTCTGTCTGTCTGTGTCTCTGTGTGTGTGTGTGTGTCTCTGTCTGTCTGTGTCTCTGTCTGTCTGTGTCTCTGTGTGTGTGTGTGTGTCTCTGTCTGTCTGTGTCTCTGTCTGTCTGTCTCTGTCTGTCTGTCTGTGTCTCTGTCTGTCTGTGTCTCTGTCTGTCTGTCTCTGTGTGTCTCTGTCTGTCTGTCTCTGTCTGTCTCTGTCTGTCTGTCTCTGTCTGTCTGTGTCTCTGTCTGTCTGTGTCTCTGTGTGTGTGTGTGTGTCTCTGTCTGTCTGTGTCTCTGTCTGTCTGTGTCTCTGTCTGTCTGTCTCTGTCTGTCTGTCTCTGTGTGTCTCTGTCTGTCTGTCTGTGTCTCTGTCTGTCTGTGTCTCTGTGTGTGTGTGTGTGTCTCTGTCTGTCTGTGTCTCTGTCTGTCTGTGTCTCTGTGTGTCTGTCTGTGTCTCTGTCTGTCTGTGTCTCTGTCTGTCTCTGTCTGTCTGTCTGTCTCTGTGTGTCTCTGTCTGTCTGTCTGTGTCTCTGTCTGTCTCTGCGTGTCAGTCGGTGGACATGGCGGGGCTGAAGTACCTCAGCACGGCTCTGGAGACGATGGAGGACCCGGAGAACCCCGAGTGTGACAGCGACGGCTGGCTGCTGGACAAAGGTGTGAAGGAGACGATCGGCGAGCTGCTCTCCAAGCTGAAGACGCTGGGGAAGAGCAACCAGGTGGACGAGGGCGGGGACGCGCAGGAGGCCGCCACCTGAGAACCCCACCCGCTACAGAGGACTGAGGTCTCCCCCCTCCTCCCCCCGCCTCCCCTCCCAGCTGCTTCTCCCCCAGAAAACAGGGAGCGAGAGAGGAGAGGTGTTTTCCACCGTCTGTACATACGCCACTGTTACAATACTACAGCGTGAATAACACACACACACACACACACACACACACACACACACACACACACACACACGTTCAAAGTGAACAAGTCATTTAAACTTACTGTGAATGTTGATGTTTTCCATTCTGTAAATATGTTGAACAGAGTTTATTTTTAACCAGGAGGAACAGAAACCTGCTGCTGTAAATAAAACATCTGGGTTGGGATTTTAAATTCTATACAAATGTTAAATTAACCCCCCGTCAATGCTTCCTGTCGAGACACCATCAGGCCTGGAAGACGCCGGTCTTTCCCAGAGCCCGACCGATACGTCCCACCGCTGATCAGCTGATATCAGACATGTCTGAGACTTAGAAACTGTTGCAGTTCCACAGTTTGTCCAGCAGAGAGCGCAGCGCATTAACAGAATATATTTTATAAATCTGAGGGATTCTTGCCAAACATGTTTGTTTATGTAAAAAACAAACATCAGTGAATGTTTCGTCATCAGCCGTTTGTACGTCCACATTTTGGTATCTGTGTCTCAGACATCGAGTATCGGTCGGACTCTGGTCTTTACCGCCGCCGTCTGACCTCTGACTCGGTTGGTTTACGTGGAAACAGACGGCCCAACATCTGAAAAAAACTAGGGGCGCTCAGTGCTGCCACCGCTGGTCGGAAGTGATACTGCTCACCAGCAAGAGGTAAATACAGGGATATACACAGTGAGGAAGATTCACGTGTCTTCGTAAATTTTACTTGGACTCCGTCTTTTTAGTTTCACTTGTTTTGTTTTTATGTCACAACTTCTAACTTAAATTCTTTACTGTCACACGTCGGCGCCAGTCGAAGGAAAGATAGCTAACGTTAATGTTCGCATCTGTAATCTGAAGCACGTGATTGGTGGAGCGTGTTGGGGCAGGACTGAGCCTGGCAGACTGAGTTCAGGGTGAGAATGTCCCATCGTGGCCGTCTGGTTCCCTGTCAGAGCGACGCTGGTTCAGACTGAAACAGGAACGTTTTTTTACTCTAAAGTTGCAGCCAAACAACACACACGCTTTGATGAGCAAGTTCATCAGACTGTACTTTAATGTTTAGTGTTTCTCAGCGTAGCAGACAGGAAGCTGCATCAGAGAGTGTGTGGGTCAGTCAGCTGTGTAGTGATTAAAGGTCAGTTTTCAGCTACAGGTTGTAATATTTCTATGTTTCTGTTCTCTTTCTTTGTGATATGGAGAGTTGTGATGTTTTCAGCCAGTTGTTGTGGGTTGGTTGGAGCTTGTAGTCGCTCCGCTGTGTACGATAAAACCTATAAAGAGATTGTGACTGACACCAAACTGTCCGACTCCTCTTTTATTAAACTCATCAGCGCAGTTTCTGGACATGCAAACACCAGGTGAACATAGCGTCTTCTGTGTGTCTTACAGTATTTTACAGTGTGTTTGTACACTTTGTGTTTTTACACAGTGTTTCACAGTGTTTCACAGTGTTTCACACAGTGTTTCACAGTGTTTCACACAGTGTTTCACACAGTGTGTTTCACAGTGTTTCACACAGTGTTTCACACAGTGTTTCACAGTGTTTCACACAGTGTTTCACACAGTGTGTTTCACAGTGTTTCACACAGTGTTTCACAGTGTTTCACACAGTGTTTCACAGTGTTTCACAGTGTGTTTCACAGTGTTTCACACAGTGTTTCACAGTGTTTCACAGTGTGTTTCACAGTGTTTCACAGTGTTTCACACAGTGTTTCACAGTGTTTCACACAGTGTTTCACACAGTGTGTTTCACAGTGTTTCACACAGTGTTTTCACACAGTGTTTCACAGTGTGTTTCACAGTGTTTCACAGTTTTCACAGTGTGTTTCACAGTGTGTTCACAGTGTGTTTCACAGTGTTTCACAGTGTTTCACAGTGTGTTTCACAGTGTGTTCACACAGTGTTTCACAGTGTTTCACAGTGTTTTCACACAGTGTTTCACAGTGTTTTCACAGTGTGTTTCACAGTGTTTCACACAGTGTTTCACACAGTGTTTCACAGTGTTTCACACAGTGTTTCACACAGTGTTTCACACAGTGTTTCACACAGTGTTTCACAGTGTGTTTCACAGTGTGTTTCACAGTGTTTCACACAGTGTTTCACACAGTGTTTCACACAGTGTTTCACAGTGTTTCACAGTGTTTCACACAGTGTTTCACACAGTGTTTCACAGTGTTTCACAGTGTGTTTCACACAGTGTTTCACACAGTGTTTCACACAGTGTTTCACACAGTGTTTCACAGTGTGTTTCACAGTGTTTCACAGTGTTTCACACAGTGTTTCACAGTGTGTTTCACACAGTGTTTCACAGTGTTTCACACAGTGTTTCACAGTGTTTCACAGTGTTTCACACAGTGTTTCACAGTGTTTCACACAGTGTTTCACACAGTGTTTCACAGTGTTTCACACAGTGTTTCACAGTGTTTCACACAGTGTTTCACACAGTGTTTCACAGTGTTTCACACAGTGTTTCACAGTGTGTTTCACACAGTGTTTCACACAGTGTTTCACAGTGTTTCACAGTGTGTTTCACAGTGTTTCACACAGTGTTTCACAGTGTTTCACAGTGTGTTTCACACAGTGTTTCACAGTGTTTCACACAGTGTTTCACAGTGTGTTTCACAGTGTTTCACACAGTGTTTCACAGTGTGTTTCACAGTGTTTCACACAGTGTTTCACAGTGTTTCACACAGTGTTTCACAGTGTGTTTCACAGTGTTTCACAGTGTATTTCACAGTGTTTCACACAGTGTGTTTCACAGTGTTTCACAGTGTGTTTCACAGTGTTTCACACAGTGTTTTCACACACAGTGTTTCACAGTGTGTTTCACAGTGTTTCACACAGTGTTTCACAGTGTGTTTCACAGTGTTTCACACACAGTGTTTCACACAGTGTTTCACAGTGTGTTTCACAGTGTGTTTCACAGTGTGTTTCACAGTTTTCACAGTGTTTCACAGTGTGTTTCACACACAGTGTGTTTCACAGTGTGTTTCACAGTGTTTTCAGTGTGTTTCACAGTGTTTCACAGTGTTTCACAGTGTTTCACAGTGTTTCACAGTGTGTTTCACAGTGTGTTTCACACAGTGTTTCACAGTGTGTTTCACACAGTGTGTCACAGTGTGTTCACAGTGTGTTTCACAGTGTTTCACACAGTGTGTTTCACAGTGTTTCACAGTTTCACAGTGTGTTTCACAGTGTGTTTCACAGTGTTTCACACAGTGTGTTCACAGTGTGTTCACAGTGTGTTTCACAGTGTGTTTCACAGTGTTTCACAGTGTGTTTCACAGTGTGTTTCACAGTGTTTCACACAGTGTGTTTCACAGTGTGTTCACAGTGTGTTCACAGTGTGTTTCACAGTGTTTTCACAGTGTGTTTCACAGTGTTTCACAGTGTGTTTCACAGTGTGTTTCACACAGTGTGTTTCACAGTGTGTTTCACAGTGTGTTTCACAGTGTGTGTTTCACAGTGTGTTTCACAGTGTGTTTCACAGTGTGTTTCACAGTGTGTTTCACAGTGTTTTCACAGTGTGTTTCACACAGTGTTTCACAGTGTGTTTCACAGTGTGTTTCACACAGTGTTTCACAGTGTGTTTCACAGTGTGTTTCACAGTGTGTTTCACAGTGTGTTTCACAGTGTGTTTCACAGTGTGTTTCACAGTGTGTTTCACACAGTGTTTCACACAGTGTTTCACACAGTGTTTCACAGTGTTTCACAGTGTGTTTCACACAGTGTTTCACAGTGTGTTTCACAGTGTTTCACAGTGTGTTTCACACAGTGTTTCACAGTGTGTTTCACACAGTGTTTCACAGTGTGTTTCACACAGTGTTTCACAGTGTTTCACACAGTGTTTCACACAGTGTTTCACAGTGTGTTTCACAGTGTGTTTCACACAGTGTTTCACAGTGTGTTTCACACAGTGTTTCACACAGTGTTTCACAGTGTGTTTCACACAGTGTTTCACAGTGTTTCACAGTGTGTTTCACACAGTGTTTCACAGTGTTTCACAGTGTTTCACAGTGTGTTTCACAGTGTTTCACACAGTGTTTCAGTGTTTCACACAGTGTTTCACAGTGTTTCACACAGTGTTTTTCACAGTGTGTTTCACAGTGTTTCACAGTGTGTTTCACAGTGTTTCACACAGTGTTTCAGTGTTTCACACAGTGTTTCACAGTGTTTCACACAGTGTTTTTCACAGTGTGTTTCACAGTGTTTCACAGTGTGTTTCACAGTGTTTCACACAGTGTTTCACAGTGTGTTTCACACAGTGTTTCACAGTGTTTCACACAGTGTTTCACAGTGTTTCACAGTGTGTTTCTCACAGTGTTTCACAGTGTGTTTCACAGTGTGTTTCACAGTGTTTCACACAGTGTGTTTCACAGTGTTTCACAGTGTGTTTCACAGTGTGTTTCACACAGTGTTTCACAGTGTGTTTCACAGTGTGTTTCACAGTGTTTCACACAGTGTGTTTCACAGTGTTTCACAGTGTGTTTCACAGTGTGTTTCACACAGTGTTTCACAGTGTGTTTCACACAGTGTTTCACAGTGTGTTTCACACAGTGTTTCACAGTGTGTTTCACACAGTGTTTCACAGTGTTTCACAGTGTGTTTCACACAGTGTTTCACAGTGTGTTTCACAGTGTTTCACAGTGTTTTACAGTGTGTTTCACAGTATTTCACAGTGTGTTTCACAGTGTGTTTCACACAGTGTTTCACACAGTGTTTCACAGTGTGTTTCACAGTGTTTCACAGTGTTTTACAGTGTGTTTCACACAGTGTTTCACAGTGTTTCACAGTGTGTTTCACACAGTGTTTCACAGTGTTTCACAGTGTGTTTCACAGTGTTTCACAGTGTGTTTCACACAGTGTTTCAGTGTTTCACACAGTGTTTCACAGTGTGTTTCACAGTGTGTTTCACAGTGTTTCACACAGTGTGTTTCACAGTGTGTTTCACAGTGTTTCACACAGTGTGTTTCACAGTGTGTTTCACACAGTGTGTTTCACAGTGTGTTTCACAGTGTGTTTCACAGTGTTTCACAGTGTGTTTCACACAGTGTTTCACAGTGTGTTTCACACAGTGTGTTTCACACAGTGTGTTTCACAGTGTGTTTCACAGTGTGTTTCACAGTGTGTTTCACAGTGTTTCACAGTGTTTCACAGTGTGTTTCACACAGTGTTTCACAGTGTTTCACAGTGTGTTTCACAGTGTGTTTCACAGTGTTTCACACAGTGTGTTTCACACAGTGTTTCACAGTGTGTTTCACACAGTGTGTTTCACACAGTGTGTTTCACAGTGTGTTTCACAGTGTGTTTCACAGTGTGTTTCACAGTGTTTCACAGTGTGTTTCACACAGTGTTTCACAGTGTTTCACACAGTGTTTCACAGTGTGTTTCACAGTGTTTCACAGTGTTTTACAGTGTGTTTCACAGTATTTCACAGTGTTTCACACAGTGTTTCACAGTGTGTTTCACACAGTGTTTCACAGTGTGTTTCACACAGTGTTTCACACAGTGTTTCACACAGTGTTTCACAGTGTGTTTCACAGTGTTTCACAGTGTGTTTCACAGTGTGTTTCACAGTGTGTTTCACAGTGTTTCACACAGTGTTTCACAGTGTGTTTCACACAGTGTTTCACAGTGTGTTTCACACAGTGTTTCACAGTGTGTTTCACACAGTGTTTCACACAGTGTTTCACACAGTGTTTCACAGTGTTTCACAGTGTGTTTCACAGTGTGTTTCACAGTGTGTTTCACAGTGTTTCACAGTGTTTCACAGTGTGTTTCACAGTGTGTTTCACACAGTGTTTCACGCAGTGTTTCACACAGTGTTTCACAGTGTGTTTCACACAGTGTTTCACAGTGTTTCACAGTGTGTTTCACAGTGTGTTTCACAGTGTGTTTCACACAGTGTTTCACAGTGTGTTTCACAGTGTTTCACAGTGTGTTTCACAGTGTTTCACACAGTGTTTCACACAGTGTTTCACAGTGTGTTTCACAGTGTGTTTCACACAGTGTTTCACAGTGTTTCACACAGTGTTTCACAGTGTTTCACAGTGTGTTTCAGTGTTTCACACAGTGTTTCACAGTGTTTCACACAGTGTGTTTCACAGTGTGTTTCACAGTGTGTTTCACAGTGTGTTTCACAGTGTGTTTCACAGTGTTTCACAGTGTGTTTCACACAGTGTTTCACACAGTGTGTGTTCACAGTGTGTTTCACAGTGTTTCACACAGTGTTTCACAGTGTGTTTCACACAGTGTGTTTCACAGTGTTTCACACAGTGTGTTTCACACAGTGTTTCACACAGTGTGTTTCACAGTGTTTCACACAGTGTTTCACAGTGTTTCACAGTGTTTCACACAGTGTTTCACAGTGTTTCAGTGTTTCACAGTGTGTTTCACAGTGTTTCTCAGTGTTTCACACAGTGTTTCAGTGTTTCACACAGTGTTTCACAGTGTGTTTCACAGTGTGTTTCACAGTGTGTTTCACAGTGTGTTTCACAGTGTTTCACACAGTGTTTCACAGTGTTTCACACAGTGTATTTCACAGTGTTTCACACAGTGTGTTTCACAGTGTTTCACAGTGTGTTTCACAGTGTGTTTCACAGTGTTTCACAGTGTGTTTCACAGTGTGTTTCACAGTGTGTTTCACAGTGTGTTTCACAGTGTGTTTCACAGTGTTTCACACAGTATTTTACAGTGTTTCACACAGTGTTTCACAGTGTTTCACACAGTGTTTCACACAGTGTTTCACAGTGTGTTTTACAGTGTTTCACACAGTATTTCACAGTGTTTCACACAGTGTTTCACACAGTATTTCACAGTGTTTCACACAGTGTTTCACACAGTATTTCACAGTGTGTTTCACAGTGTTTCACACAGTATTTCACAGTGTTTCACACAGTGTTTCACAGTGTGTTTCACACAGTGTTTCACAGTGTTTTACACATGGTTTCACACAGTGTTTCACACAGTGTTTCTCACAGTGTTTCACAGTGTGTTTCACAGTGTGTTTCACAGTGTTTCACACAGTGTTTCACACAGTGTTTCACAGTGTTTCACACAGTGTTTCAGTGTTTCACAGTGTTTCACACAGTGTTTCAGTGTTTCACAGTGTTTCACAGTGTGTTTCACAGTGTTTTACACAGTGTTTTACACAGTGTTTCACACAGTGTTTCACAGTGTGTTTCACAGTGTGTTTCACACAGTGTTTCACAGTGTGTTTCACAGTGTTTTACACCTTGTTTCACACAGTGTTTCACAGTGTGTTTCACAGTGTTTCACAGTGTGTGACAGTGTGTTCAGGTGGTTAACAGCAGATAAACAGAGTTAATCAGCTCAGAGGAACAGATTAACTGCTGATGTCAGTTTAGGGCCAAGGACAGCGGCCATGACGCAGGGAGACACCTGGGGGGGAGGAGCCATGTCGACGTCCTTTAAAGGACAAGTTCACTGTTTTTAACATGATGTGTGTTTCTGATCCTGCAGTTGAACTCAGGTATAGTTCATACAGTCAGTCTGTTCTGCTGATGGAGGCAGACACAGACCTGCTGGATCCTCTGCAGCAGCAGCTAAAGAAGAAGGTCCAGATTAAACTAAGTCCAGCAGGTTTACTGCAGGTACATGTTGAAATCTTACCTGAAATCAAGAGCGCAGGTTTGTTTTGAACTCTGGTAAGGATGTTTATTGGATGACCAACATGTACAGTTGTGTATATGTCTGCTTGCTCTTTATCTTTTTCACACACACGTTCTCCAGGTTTGAGCACAGCAGTCCACTGGTTACACTGGAGTACTAAATTAACCTCCGAATTACGGATAACCAGTAAACATGTACACATGTTGATCAATAAGAAGCCAGGTGAGATGATGTTGTTGCGGATTCTTTATAATGATTTGGACGCTCTTTCTACCAGTGTTTCAGCAGTAAAACATCATTCAAATTACAGCCTCAAACTAAAAAACAACTGTTAACAAACAACTTATAATTATACAGGTTTTTCTATCTCATGTAGACCCACAGAGAGCCTGCAGCTGCACCGGACCAATCACAGGGCTCCTTACAGCCTGTTGCCAGGCAGAATCCAGATTAGATCAGATTATCTGAGAGGTCAACAAGACAATCAAGATAAACATCCGAGCCAGAAAAGAACAACTAATTCATGTAACATGTGAGAGACTGTATGTGGTAAAATAGTTTGGACTGGGAGGCACAGTTACTGTAATGGTCCCAATATAATATAATATATATGTTTTCCCTTAATAATAACAACAACCTTCATTTAAAAACTGCATTTTATGTTTACTTGTTATCTTTGACTAATTTTTAAATTAGTTTGATGAACTGAAACATTTAAATTTGACAAACATGCAGAAAAATAAGAACCAGGAAGGCAATACTTTGCACACCGCTGCACATGACACAAATCTTCCTACCTTCCTATATTTCTTTCTTACTTTTTAGGTTTATTTTAATTCTTAAGTACTGAGTTACATTATACTTTATTCTTGACGCTGCACTTCAGTCTTACGCTGCTCTATTTTAAGTTTTAATTCAGCCGTTGTCTTTACATTTTATCCTTTTATTTCTGGTTCCTAATCATCTACTGTGTTAGTTGTGTTCCTCTTTTATTCCCAGCGCCTGCCTGTTTACTTACTGTGTATTTTATTGTTGTTTTCTGTGTAAAGCACTTTGAAACACTGGTTTTGAAGTGCTATACAAATAAACTTTATTATTATTATTATAAATGTAATTATAGTCATGTCATGTGCCCTAATGATGGGGCAGTGATGTTATAAGCCTTTTAATTAGTTTGCACATTCGATGATGCAGCTGTTGCTTTCAGCTGGATTATGTGTTTAACTTCTTCATCTAATATTATAATTTGATCTTCGTTTGTAAAATATGCCGCTCTGCTGTCAGCAGACTTGTCCATGTTGGCGATTGGTCACATGCTGCAAACACCGCCCCTTTTTATGTGAACGCTGGATTGTGAAAACCAGGGTTAGGGCGGTGAAAGTTGTCAAATGTTAAATGTCTGAACAAGAACTAAAATTAGTTCAGATTGAGATTGAAAGTTAAGGATAATGGAGGTCAAGTGTCTATCTTTA
Organism: Siniperca chuatsi; assembly: GCF_020085105.1. NCBI lineage: Eukaryota > Metazoa > Chordata > Actinopteri > Centrarchiformes > Sinipercidae > Siniperca > Siniperca chuatsi. The sequence goes on from NC_058052.1 coordinate 29,905,538, forward strand.
TCTGCATTGATCTTTCACTTCAGATCAATCACATCATCAGATTCTGACTGACTGAATGACTAAACAGCTGCTACTGATTGGCCGACTGCAACCACCGAGAATAATATATTACATTACATTCATTTAGCTAACGCTTCTCTCCAAAGCAACTTACAGTAAGTGCATTTCAGCCATGTGGATACAACCCAGAAACTGAGTCATGAAGTGCATCAGCGTTATTCTATATTCGGATCTCCATTAGCTGCCTACTCTTCCTGAGGTCCTCATGCAACGAAACATAACATATAAAACAAGACATACACATGTTTAAAAAGTCTTAAGAATATGTTCAAGACAGTAAAAGTCAAGTAAAAAAACTAAACATCACAACACATCAAATTGCATTCAATCACAGTTGTTCAAGTCGGTTAACGAACATTGGAGGTTATTTCGTAGAAATAGCATGTGATTGGCTTGACCACGGTGTTAATAAACTGTGGTAAACGGTTGGCAAGTTGAATCTCAGACCACCATTTCTGTTCAAAGAGGGGTTTTCTTTTTTCACAAAATGGCTTCTTTGACTCCTCTTTCAAACCAACTCTTCTCTCTACTGAGACTCTTCACCTCGCTGTCTTCAAATGTGCGGTTTCTGTAATCCTGAGTTAGCGTGTCGTCTGTGCTGATGAAGTCTTTTGTGAAGTGGCTGTTTGGTCTCACCTGTGTACCGTTCTTTGCAGTTTTCCTCACTACATTGAATGGAGTAAACTACATTGTTCTGTTTTTGTGTGAGCACTTCTCGGGCTCTGTGTTGTAATGTCCGGATTACACCCAGCTTGTGCTGTAATGGATGGTGTGAGTCAAAGAGCAAGTATTGATCCGTATGTGTTGGTTTCCTGTTCACTTCTATCTGGAGCTTTCCATCCTCTCCTCTGAGTGTAGAACAATCAAGAAAGACCAGGCGGTTGTCTTTGACATCCTCTCGTGTGAACTTGATGTTGGGGTCCACAGTATTAATATGCTCTGAGAACGCTTCCAAGTCTTGTTTTTTGATCTTCACAAATGTGTCATCCACGTAACGGTACCAATGACTTTGCATCTAAAAGCTACAAACCGCACATTTGAAGACAGCGAGGTGAAGAGTCTTAGAGAGAAGAGTTGGTTTGAAAGAGGAGTCAAAGAAGCCATTTTTGTGAAAAAAGAAAACCCCTCTTTGAACAGAAAAGGTGGTCTGAGATTCAACCTGCCCAAAGTTTACCACAGTGTATTAACACCGTGGTCAAGCCAATCACATGCTAATCAGGTACTTAACAGTGATGAGGGAGGTGCAGCCAGAAAACAATAGGCCTGATTACTGATTACTGGGCCATCATGGAAACAGGTCAGTTTCAGGTGAAACTAGGCAGGTAATCAGCAGACACTCAGGTAGACTCCTCCCTGAGGGCGGGGCTTAAGCAACACAGAGTAGCTTAAATTTCTGAGTTCTCAGACCATTTTCACAATTGAGAATGACTTCCGGATGGGAGCCGAAACGTCTTGATTCTGAAAACAGTGTCCAGACGACTACGACTGGACTCCTGGACGAATGAGGGATTACACCATTGGAGGTTATTGTTAGTGTTTTTTTAGTAGTCTTTTAAAATTTGCCTTCCTGGGTGCTTCAGTGACCATCGCTGGTAGCTTGTTCCACGTTGTGATGGCTGTATACATTACAGATCTGCACACTGCATCTGTTCTGGGTTTAACTAGATAACCCCTAGTGGCCTGCCTGGCAGTGTGACTACGTTAGTCTCCCATATAATTTATGTATGTATAGACAATTAGGTTGTTTACTAAAACAGATATTCCTAAAGAAACGCATTAGATTGCATGTTAATGTTACGGCTGTGACAGTTTGTTTATTCCCCTGTGTGTCTCTGTGTTTGGGGGTGTGGCTACTCCTCCTGACTCCTCCTGACTCCACCACTGTCACTCACCTGAGATCCTTCACCCACTCACTCCGCTCAGCCGACGCACCTGCCTCCCATCAAGCTCATCGACGGCAGTAATTCTACTCCGGCTCTCCAGTCACTCATCGCCAGATTGTAGTTTCAACCACAGTGGATCGTTACTCCGTTACCTCACCTACCTGCTTACCTGTTCTGGATCTTTATCCCAGTCTTGCCAAGCTTCACCACCATACCTTCACATCCTCGCTGCCAGCCCTGGATCCCACCCCCTGGTCTCCACCCACTTCCCCGTTCTTTAATAAATCTCTTTATATCCCTACCCCTTGTCTGAGTCCTGCACTTGAGTCTAACCTCTCGTCTACTCTGAGCCACGAGAGACTGGCATGCAGCCTCTCTGGACTCTGCCACACCCAGCGGACAGGGCAGTGCGAGCCTTGCAGCTTTATTCTGAGCGATTTGGAGCTTAAACAGATCTTTTTTGGCTGCACCTGACCAGACTGCTGAGCAGTAATCAAGATGAGATCAAACTAGTGTCAAGTGTGCGGATTACATAACAAATAAAGATTATTCCGATTTTTCCTGAGTTCATACCATTTAGTCCTTACTAAATAAAAAGAACAGAGAATCACTGAAGTTGTGAAGAGACAGATCAACTTCCTATTTATAAAAACATGATGATGATCTGCAGTTTACAGAATCATCCAGCAGGGGGAGACATTTCTTTACAATAAGCTCTGCAGGTTATTAATGAATTAATAAAATCTGACTCATTATTCATAAATAATCTGCTTTTGATGTTCGGTGAAACATGCAATTAAAATTACGTGGATTAAATGTTTAATTCTGGGTGATGATGGAGATCATCAGAGCTGAAGAAGAGCAGGAAAAATGAAATGTAGGAGGAAAAAAGGAGGAAGAGGGAGAAGAAAAGGAGGACGACGAGGAGGAGAAACAACAACCAAAAGAGGAGGATGAGGAGGAGCAGCATCTCTCTTCAGTCTGTCAGACACTGAGGAGGTTTGTGGAGGTTCAGATGCTCAGACCGACTGTTTGAATCATCGACTCTGATCCTCCTCCTCTCAGACAGGAGGAGGAGGAGGAGGAGGAGGAGGAGGAGGAGGAGGATGTGCTGCTGCTGCTCTTCAGTCTCAGATTCAACAACGAGAAACCAGAAGTCAAACAGGATCCACTGATTAAATTTATATATACTAACATACATATATATATATATATGCTTCAGGTATTTTGATGTTGGAGAATTGAAACGTGTGAAGCTTCATGTTCAACGCTGAAATCTGGTGAGTTTTAATGTTGATGTGAGGTGCTGATTCGTCTAAAAGTGTCAGAGATTAAACTGAGTGGCTCTGTTATTGTTTGTTTTTTTGTTTGTTTTTTGGGTTTTTGGTGCCACAGGACAAAATATTCTTATGACTCAGAAAATATATAATAATGGAGTGAGAGAGAGAGAGAGAGAGAGAGATAATTTAAAATCCAACTAGGCCAGTAGGTCATTGAAACAGAAATAGCACTAATTTTTTATTTCATTCAAGCACCAAAGAAGACTGAGAAGATGAAAACGGGAGACAGAAAAGCTTCTGTTTGAGATGGAAGATGGAGTCTGGAAACAGCAGCTGGTGTTTTTAACAGAGTTTGGATGCTGATTTATTTAAAATACAGAAGCAGCTTCAGTTTTTTAACAGACAGACGACGAAGCAGCCTGCGTTTTTAACAGAAGAGTCTGAAGCAGTGTGATTTTTTAACAAAAACAAAATGAGGTTTAGAAGTAGCAGCTGGTGTTTCGAACAGACAGGAGCTGAGGTTTGGAAGCAGCACGGCATGTTTTTATTAATGGAAAATAAAGTTTGGAAGCAGCAGCTGGTGGTTTAATTAACAAAAGGATAACGTGTGGAACCAGCTTCAGATTTTTAACAAACAAAGGATGAAGTTTGGAAGCAGTCTTTGCACCCTGAACGTCGGCGGTCGCAGGTTTTGCTTCTCGGCCGAGCTGATGAAGCGCCTCCCTCTCAGCAGACTCAGTCGGCTGCATCGCTGCGTGTCGGAGAGCGAGCTGCTGGAGCTCTGCGACGACTACGACCGTGACAGGAACGAGTTTTTCTTCGACCGGCACTCGGAGGCCTTCAGCTTCATCATGCTGTACGTGCAGCACGGGAAGCTGCGCTTCGTGCCGCACATGTGCGAGCTGTCCTTCTATAACGAGATGCTGTACTGGGGCCTGGAGAGTGCCGACCTGCAGTCGTGCTGCCAACGACGCCTCGACCAACGCATGTCTGACTGCTTCGTCCACTTCTTCCCTGAGGAGGAGCCGCGGGGCTCCTCGGGGCCCCGGAGCCACTGGCTGGAGAGGATGAGGAGGACGTTCGAGGAGCCCACGTCTTCGCTGGCGGCGCAGATCCTCGCCTCGGTGTCGATGCTGTTCGTGGTCATCTCCATGGTGATGCTCTGTGCCAGCACTTTACCGGACTGGAAGACCACCGAGACCCTGGACCAGCACAGGTAGGACACATCCGAGACCAGCTGAAGACATACTGTGCATACACACACATACTGTATGATTGTCTCTCCTTCTGATTGGTCCTCTCTCTCCCCCCTCTCTCTGATTGGCTGTCCTCCCTGCAGGATCATCGAGGCGGTGTGTATCGGTTGGTTCACGGTGGAGTGTATCGTCCGTTTCCTCGTATCTCGGGATAAATGTGAGTTTGTCCGTCGTCCTCTGAACATCATCGACCTGTTGGCCATCACGCCGTACTACGTCTCTGTTACCGTGACGATCCTGACGGGGGAGAACTCCCAGCTGCAGCGGGCCGGCGTCACTCTACGCGTCCTGCGCATTATGCGGATCTTCTGGGTGATCAAGCTGGCCCGTCACTTCCTGGGTCTGCAGACGCTCGGCCTGACACTGCGGCGCTGCTACCGTGAGATGATGATGCTGCTGGTCTTCATCTGCGTCGCCATGGCGATCTTCAGCGCACTGGCCCAGCTGCTGGAACATGGCCTGGACCTGGAAACCGGAAACCAGGACTACGCCAGCATCCCCGCTGCCTGCTGGTGGGTCATCATCTCCATGACGACGGTGGGATACGGGGACATGTACCCGGTGACGGTGGCGGGCCGCGTGCTGGGTGGCCTCTGCGTGGTGAGCGGCATTGTGCTGCTGGCGTTGCCCATCACCTTCATCTACCACAGCTTCGTCCAGTGCTACCACGAGCTCAAGGTGCGCTCCGCCCGCTGCACCCACAGCCTGTCCGCCGAGTTCATCAACTGACCAATGAGCAACGCTGCTGCTGAGGTGGATGAACACGAAGTTCATCAGCTGATCGCAGCTCTGCCTGGCAGGAAATTATGTCTCATAACCACCAAAAACTACAAAACGTCACATCAGGTCCTACGACAACTTTTCACAACTTTACTAAAACTTTTTGTTTTCAACAAGTCACAGCTGAAGAGCTGCCTCACCTGTTCAGTTCAGGTTTGTTTTTAGGGGTTGGAGGTGTATTTCGTGTGTGTAATCTGAAGTTATTGGTAAACAGAAACACATAGTGAGTTTATACAAAAGAATCGGGGAATAAAATACTCACACAGCTGTGACTGAGATCCTTTTAAACTCATAAATAATCATTTATTGGAAACTTTATTCTCCATGTTTGTTGAATTCCTGTAATTGACAAAAAGAAATATTAAACTAATTGAAAGACGATAAACTGAACACTGTGAACACAAGTTTTACCTTTAACTATGGCCAAATCACATCAACCTGTCTGATGTATTTCAGTTTCTTCATTAGTAAATCAGAGAGCTGTAAAATTAAGCTTTAACACAATTTGTTCTCCAGATCGAGCAGCACAGACGAGCCTCAGTTTGTTCGTCTATGAGAGCAAATAATGTTTGCAAAGATTTCAATCTTCAAAAGAAACTGAATCTGTAATTGTGAAATTTAATTGCTACTGAATATTTAATGTTGCAATTTAAACTATGAAATATTTTCCTTTAAAAACCATCTGTCTGAATTTACGTACTCTGAAGACTCTTTGACATTTTCAACAGTCAATTTGAAGTTGTACAGTTTTATTTCAGGTATACACACACACACACACACACACACACACACACACACATATATACACACATATATATATATATATATATATATATATATTAGGGTTCACAAATTCAGATAAAAGTATTGAGAAACTATATTCAAGCTGCTCAAATTCAAAAAGCTAAATTCCGAAAAATGAAAAAATCTGGTCGCTTAAATAGTTTTAAATTCAGATCTGAACGTGTCAGAGACAGAAGATAATCAATCTAGCCGGGATGGGATCGATCAGAACTATTGGGTTACATTAATGTATGTATTATTAATAGATATGACGTGGCGCCTCCACTCAGCCAGTGGTCACTTACGGTACTGCACCTAAAATGATCATTTTCCCCACAGACCTCCATAATAAAAGACGTGTGTAAAACTGTTGACAGGACGACTCCAGCTGTGAACCAGCTCAGTTAATACTGTTTGTGTTATGACTTTTTAATGGAGGTTTTATGTTTTTTATATTTGTAAAACTTTAGTCTGTGACGTCTCAATGTAAAGTCTATGGGCCAGCAGGAGAAACACTACTGAGCATGTGCAGTGGGACACAAGTGCTCAGTGAGCAGTTTTCATTTAAGTGACTGGACGCCATCTTTGAGTCTGATATCCAGTTCTTCTGATAGATCCATGGTTACATTCTGTCAGTCATGGGATCCATCTGAAGGTAAAATATTTCAGTGCTATAAATCCATGTATTCAGTTGATATAAGATTCAAATCTTTCTGGTTATTTGCTTCCATAAAAGTGGACAAACGTCCCTTTAATTATAATGAATGACAGCGACGCTTCCAGGGGCTGTCTGGTTTCTTTGAAAGAGTAAATAGTAAACCAGAGTAAAATCAAGTGAAGACGAGCTGTTTGCCTCATCAGCTCCTCAGTTTTCAGTCTTGTGTATGTACATGAACACCTTCAGGTCTGACTGAGATGAACTTTTCTATGGATCTTCACGATCTCCAGACCATGATTCCAAATCCTCCTGAATGTTTCCTTCAGACTAAAAACATTTCAGAAATTTTCCCTTTGGACGCAGGAAATAGACACATCAGCTGATCTTCTTTCTGCTCCTCAGAGGACGAACCCTTTATATGTTACTGTTCCCTGTAGCGCCCCCCTCAGGATCAACATGTTCAGCTGTTTGTGTCTCCTCTCGCCCCTCTGTTAAACCAGCAGTCTGTGGTGTAACTGGATCTGTTGAGACCGGCTAGACACCGTCCACGGTTTCCATGGCAACAGCAGACTCAGAGACAGGAAGTTAAAGTGTTGGAAACATTTGGTTTTGAATGTCAGGACGGCGGAGCTGCTGAAGTGTGAATTATCTCAATGAAGACACTTCTTCTACTATTTTTTCTTCTTCTTTGGATACTGCAGGGTTTAAACCAAAGCACAACTACATGGATCCCTTTAAGCTTTAACCAGTGACAGTCTGTTCCTTCTTCCTTATCTTTCTTTTTCTTTCCTTCCCTTCACACAGATCCGTCTCTGTGAACTAAAACACAATTTTATCTCTTAAATGTTCATAATTTCTTCATTAAATCCAGATGAATTCTTCATTAAAGGACCAGTTTGTGTATTTCTGAAGCATCAGTTTGAACTCACTCCTAACTGGCTGAAAACACATCTTTTCTCCAACTTTAAGGTCCGACCTCAGAGAGATCAGTTCATGTAGAAATGCAGGTTTCTTAGTAGATTTTAAAGAAGTCTCTGAGGTAACTGAGGTCTGAACCTCGGGTACTTTTACTACAGGATGCTGCTTTTGTTTGGCTGTTTTTTAAATGAAAGATGTAGATTACATAATTTTAAGTTCCAAATTATATTACAGCTGTAAAACACAAATAAAATCCAAATCAATCTGATCATCTGGGAGCCACCTGTTCCACCTGATCAGCCAATCATCATCTTGCTCATGGTGGGATTTGTTGGGTCTCTGTAAATAACATTATAAAGACTTCGGTCTAGACCTGCTCTGTAGGAAAAGTGCAGGGAGATAACTTCTGTTATGAATTGGCGCTATATAAATAAAACTGAATTGAATCAGAGGGCAGTACAAACACTCATGGAGCAGGTGTCTCTGAGTTTTATGTTACATTTTATGTTATCAGGATGTTAGAAGGAACATTTCTGTCCAGAGGGCAGAGCACCTCCCTGGACCTGGACCTGAACCTGGACCTGGACCCGTGCTCAGTTAATTTCAGTTCATATTAATTATTGTTGCACAATGAAATGTTTAAACGTGCGAAACACGAGGCAACAAACGGACTCATATCTGTTGAGGTGTCTGGAAAATCCTTCAATTTTAAAGAGGTTTGAACCCAGAAACATGAAGTGATCCTCTGTCACATCACACAATAAATACTCAACACACAATAATGCTGCTGCTTATATTATTAGTGTGGCATTATTATTAAAGTAGGATAAATATTTGAATCCACTTTAATATATGTTGACCTTTTATGCCAAGTTATATTTAGTCTAACTGTATTTGAAATTAGTTTTATTGAAGCATCTGAAGGAAAGAAGAAAAATCAGCTTCTCTGTTTAAAGACTTTGAGTCACAGAGATTTTAGACAGAGAAGAAGAAGAATCAGAAGAAACAGAATCAGACACAGTAAATATGGAAGCTGCTGCTCTGGGCTGCAGGAAAAAATCATCTCCACAATCCCCCCGGCTGCAACAACCCCACTATGAACACACCAAATGATCAATAATCCCAATATCAACACACCAAATTATCTGACATGGAACCCTCAAATTAAGATGAAATATAATAAAATGAAATAGTCATATTCACTCTGTTGTTTCTGGTGAAGTGTGTCGAAGTTTCCTGCCATGAAGATGGTTATAGTTCTTCTTCTGGTTTAGTTCAGCCCAGAAGAAGAACTTTACTCCTGGCAGCTCTTTGGCAGGAATACGTTGTGTTTTCTGATGAAACATTGCTCTTTGTTCCAGGATGCTTCGCTGCTGCACTTTAAACTTTAAGTGAAAACTTTCTTGTTTTCTTTTTGATGTTACGAAATAATTTCAGTTTCTTTTTTTTTGTCATGTTTGTTTCTCAGCTTGAACACCTGCACAGGTGAATTTATATCTGTATCAAAGTTGAAGCAAATTCAGTGTTATAAAGTTCCCAAAAGTGTCTGTGTTTTGAAACAATTTGGTTGCTTTACACAAAAGTGATTGGGGGAAAAAAGCATTGAAAAATGAATAATTATGACATGGCAACCAATCCTGTTACTCAGAAAACAATTTCAATTTCAACTCATAAAAATGTAATAAGAATTAATTAGATTTGTAGAAAACATTTAATGTGTAAATTTACTCAGCAGGTTAAATAATTCTGATTGTAACCACACAAACAACCAAACATTAAAATCACATGTTTTACATCAATAATAATAATAATAATAATAACCAAATCAGATAAAATATTAAAACTCTCTGAAGGGAGTGTTTCTGCATTTTATGCAGAATGTATATGGCGGGTTCCGCCCTCTGTTTTCCTTTATATTTAGTTTTCTACACACCTGCACCTTCAGTCACCAGTCCGTCAAGCTCCTGAAGTTTGCAGATGACACCACCCTCATTGGGCTCATCTCTTAAGGGGAGATTGACCACCTGGTGACCTGGTGCAGCCAGAACAACCTGGAGTTTAACGCTCTGAAGACAGTGGAGATGGTTGTGGAATACTGGAAGAACCGAGCCCCAACCACCCCCATCACCCTGTGTGACTCCCCTGTCAACACTGTGGAGTCCTTCAGTTCCTGGGCACCATCATCACCCAAGTGGGAGCTGAACATCCCTCACCAAGAAAGCCCAGCAGAGGATGTACTTCCTGTGGTAGCTGAAGAAATTCAACCTGCCAATGATGGTGCACTTCTACACCGCCATCATCCAGAGTCCATCCTCACCACCTTCATCACCATCTGGTACACTGCTGCCACTCCCAAGGACAAGGGCAGACTGCAGCGTATCATTCAATCCGCAGAGATGATGAGTGGCTGCAATCTACTTTTCCTCCAGGACCCTGAAGCGAGCAGGAAAGATTGTGGCTGACCCCTCCCACCCTGGACACAAGCTGTTTCAGACACTCCCCTCCGGCAGGAGGCTGCAGTCCATCAAGACCAAAACCTCACGCTGCAGAGACAGTTTCTTTCCGTCTGCAGCCTCATCAAGGCCTGGCAGGTGCAGCTGGTGGAGGTACTGGCCCAGATGCTGGGCAAAATCGCAGCGATGCACCAGACATGAGTCTGGTTGCGTGAGCACAAATGGAAAATGGTTCAGGAAGAATTAAAGGCCATGCTGAAGATGGGGGTAATAGAAGAGTCCAACAGTGCCTGGTGTAGCCCCATCGTTCTTGTAGGCAAGAAGTATGGGACTATATCAGAATCAGAAACACTTTAATGATCCCCCAAGGGAAACTTTGTTACAGCAGCTCGCCTTTACGTCAGTGTACACAGGAGAAAGTACTAGCAAAAAATATAATACACTATAAAAACAGGTCAGAAAATAAATTACCAGGTGGGTATAAGTATAAGATAAAGGAGGAGTTAAAGAGTCTGATGGCCACAGGCAGGAATGACTTCCTGTGGCGCTCTGTGGTGCATTTTGGGGGATGAGTCTTCCGCTGAAGGCGCCTCCTTTGTTTGACCAGCACGTCATGGAGCGGGTGGGAGACACTGTCCAAGATGGCATGTAGTTTGGCCAGCATCCTCCTCTCTGACACCACCGCCAGAGAGTCCAGCTCCACCCCCACAATGTCACCGGCCTTACGGATCAGTTTATTGAGTCTGTTGGCGTCCGCTACCCTCAGCCTGCTGCCCCAGCATGCAACAGCATACAGGATAGCACTGGCCACCACAGACTCATAAAACATCTTCAGCATAAATATGGTTCTGTGTGGACTACCGCAAAGTGAATGATGTGTCACGATTTAATGCCTAGGGTTGACGAGCTCCTGGATCAGTTAGGCACCGCTCGTTTTTTCACGACACTGGATTTGACCAAGGGCTACTGGCAGATTCCCTTGTCTCCAAAGTCTAAGGGAGAGACAGCCTTCTCCACTCTGTACGGGTTGTACCAATTTACCACATTTGGTACTTGGTACTCCACACATTTGGGTTGTTTGGGCCACCGGCCACCTTTCAACACCTCATGGACCGAGTGCAACGTCCGGACACTGCATATGCGGCCGCCTACCTGGATGACGTTATCATCCACATTGACAGCTGGGCGGAGGATATGCGGCGGATGGCTGCAGTGCTTGGATCATTGAGGCAGGCCGGTCTCACCGCCAACCCGAAGAAGTGTGCGGTTGGACGGAGGGAGGTACGGTATCTGGGGTACCACTTGGGCGGAGGGCAGGGGCGCCCCCAGATAGACAAACCTGCTGCAATTGCCGCCTGCCCGAAGCCCAAGTCAAAAAAAGAGGTGAGATGGTTCCTGGGGCTGGCTGGTTATTACCAGCGGTTCATTCCCAACTTCGCAGAGCTGACCAGTCCCTTAACCGAACTCACCCGGAAAGGTGCCTCAGATCCGGTCCAGTGGACAGAGCGGTGCCAACTGACGTTTGAGATGGTAAAACAAACCCTCTGTTGGGAGCCTCTCCTCCACACACCTAACTTTTCTCTCCCTTTTGTTCTGCAGACTGACGCGTCGAACAGAGGAGTGGGGGCCGTTTTGTCCCAGCAGGTGCAGGGTGTCGACCGCCCGGTCGTATACATCACCTGGAAGCTGGCCATCCGGTGGGCGGTTGAGACCCTGCGGTATTACCTGCTGGGGCGCCCATTAACCCTCTGTTCGGACCATGCCCCCTCCGCATGAAGGATGCCAACGCCCGGATCAGCCGGTGGTATCATCAGGGAGAGGTAATTGGCACAGCTGAAACCAGTTAATTAATTATGCTCTCCCTAAATACAGTAGCATGCTGGACCTGGGGAGGAGGACAGCCAGCCAGGGAGGCTTGCTTTTGAGGACACCGAAGAAGAAGCAGAAGTGGCGATGCTGAAAGCAATGTCTTGAACGTCGTACATAGAAAGCAATACGATCCCAAGAACACATGTGCATGTGCAGCGCATGTGCTTGCACATCTGCATAATATTCATTAAAAATCTCTTGCTAAATTTCTCCCAGATTCCCTTCGATATAATGTAGGGGAGGTATGTCAGTGCATGAGTGAGATGTCAAATTTCTTTCTCCCAACTCTTTACCAATGTCATCCACCCAGGATATATCGCTGCCATCATCCTGGGACTTTGCAAAGTAATTAGGCCTGTTGTAAATTGGTGGCACATCAGACCTGTACAAAAAAAAAACATGCTAAATTTAGAACAATCGAAATATGCAACATTTACATTTTTTTTTGCGTATCCTTCTGCACAAATGAAGAACGGCCCTATAAACAGGAGAGATTTGAAATATTTGAGGTGCTCAGGCCATGCTGGTCTGGGCAAAGGTATGCATGTACCGGGGTCTGCCCGCGCTGGTTTGTTTCCGAGTGATGACCAGACATACAGAACAATTGAGGAGTTCGGAGACAAAGGCGGGGACCCTCCGGGGGTTGAACAGGATGCCAGTGGCGAGGACGGAAGGCCTCTGGAGGTCTGAAGGGAGGCCGGTGGCGTGGCTGGAGATCAAGACCAGGGTCTGGCGACAGGGCAGCAGGACTGGAGGCCGACAACTGGAATGTAGAGCTGAGAACCGCTGGATCCAGGGAAACAGGACACTGGAGGATCTGCAGCAACTCAGCAACAGGGGATTGCTGCAGCTCAGAAAGTTCAGGAGACAGCTGAGGCACAGGAATAGGTGACTGCAGAGGCTCAACAGGATCAGAGGACAACTGCAGCTTAGCAGGGACTGGTGACCCCAGCAGCTCAGAAAGTTCAGAGTCAGCTGCAGCTCAGGAACAAGTGACTGCTGCAGCACAGAGTTCAGGAGGTTGCGGCCCAACCGGAACAGGAGATCCAGCAGAGGCAGGAATGTGCTGCACAGAGTCCAGGGGGCTGCTGAGGCCCAACGGGGACTTCAGGAGGCCACTGCAGCCCAGGAATGGTGATGGCAGCAGCACAGAAGCAGATGACAGCCGGCCTGCCAACTGGGGACGAGGAGCAGGCGTCGGCCGGGCCGAGGAGCAGGCGTCGGCCGGGCAGAGGAGCAGGCGTCGGCCGGGCCGAGGAGCAGGCGTCGGCCGGGCAGAGATCAGGCAGGACTGATGACTGATGACGGCTCAAAGGCACTGGACCGCTGAATCTCTGTGGCGCTGATCTGACACAGAGGAAAGGAAGAACACAGACTAAATACACTCAGGTAGGGGAGACAACGAGACACAGGTGAAACCAATAAGGGCAAGCAAACTAATCACAAGCAGGAAGTAAAACTGCACAAGACACATGAGGGAGAACTCTTACCAAAATAAAACAGGAAATAACATAATACAAACCCAAAACCACAACAGTATATGTAAATTATAGATTATCATGTCTGAATGTTGAAACTTGAATAAATGTGGCAGAAACATGTTGGATAGTTTTTACTTTTTCGTTTAAAAAATAAGACCTGAAGGACTATGATGATTGATAGGAGACGTTTTTCAATGAACACTGTTATTATTATTATTATTATTATTACTTATTTTAGATTCTCATCATATGTTTCAGATTTTTAAAACAATCAGATCAGGATTTTGTTTCGTATTTTCTGAGGATTTGATGAAGGATGTGTTTGTCACGTTCAGAAGAGGACCCAAATGCAGGACTCAGGCAGGTTGAAGAACACAAGATGAGTTTATTACTCGCTTAAACGGCAACACAACACAACTTAGAGCGGCTGAGAAGTCCAGGTAAGTAATCCAAAAAGGCCAACACAAAAAATAACAGGAGCCCAACAAAGGTAAATCCACACAGAGGCGCAGGAAACATACAGGACTGAAGAGAACAAGCTGAACCGGTGGGGACAAACACAGGCACGTGGTACAAACGCAGACTAAATACAAGCTATCAAAGACAGGAAGCAAAACTAGAGGGAAGGAGAATATTACAAAATAAAACAGGAAACAACAGGACACAAACTCAAAACCATGACAGTGTTAGTGTTTTACAGATTAAGGTATTTTGATGATGATGATGGTATGATTTAGGTTTGTGGAGGTTCCATTTTCAGCTGTCAGTCTCTCCCCCATTAACACCACCTTTAACAGATTTAAGGTGGTGTAACACCAGTTGGAGGGAGGAGGGCAGATGCAGGATATGTTTTAAACCATTATAAAATACAGACCCATTTATAGCCTGAAATTATAAATGAGATTATAGTAGATTTTTATTTTCTTCAGATCCAGAATTCATTTCTTTGAAACCAAATATTTAAAATGTTGTAATTTTAGTTCTATAGTATCTATACTGTAGTATTAGAACTTCCGGTCAGGCAAATCACAGACGCCCTGCAGCCACGGGTCCTTCTGCCGCTCTGACGTCATTACGCAGCGCAGTGTCGTCAGCAGGAGGAGCTGGATAAACTGGTATACTTGGGGAGCAGAGCAGCAGGTTAGGTGTGTCGTCAGTAACAGGTTAAATATCGGTGTGTTCAGGTGTGTTACCTGAGGCAGAGATGTACTACCGACTGAACGGAGTGACGCAGCGGCTCACCGGAGCTCCCGCCGCCGCTTACAGCCCGCAGGTGAGACCCGAACACCGCGTGACCTTGTTAGCACCGGAGAGCAGCTGCAAATGCTAATGCTAATGCTAACCAGAAACAACAGGATTGTTAGTGAGTGGAGGAATATAGTGATCAGTTATCGATCATGTAATCAATAGATCAGATAAAATGGGTTTAAATCTGATCTGAGGTCTGTCAGCTTTAGAGTTTATTTACCTGATAAAATCTCTGATCAGCTGTTTGTGTTATTGATGATCAGTGACGTCAGAGGACAAACTTCCTGATTCATTAAATAAAATTTAAATAAACAGTTTATCAGTCAGCTGATCTTCTTTTCTGAACATTTATTTTCATTATCAATCCATCAGCCGATTCTTTTCCTGATTAATTGATGAATCTAACAATCAGTGAAGATGTTGATCAGTTTTTCTTCAGGTGTTTTGTTTTATTTGACAGATTAAAAACAGATTCAGTTACTTTGATAGAAAAGATCTTAGCAGCGATTTTGGAGAGCAGCGACGAGGATGAGTTTCAGAGCCTGAAGGGTTTGATTCCAACGATGACGAGGAATACCGAAATGTTAGGGATCCATTTGAAGATGGGTAAGTGTGTTTATTTTACTAAATCACAGTAATAGTGCACTTGGCGCTAAGCTAAATGTGACCGTCTTGGCTAAAAACAAAGTTAAGTAAAATTAGTCACGAACTTTGACAAAATTGGCTGTCCATTAGTAAAAGTTTACTCTGTTTTAAAGTTATTTCTCTCTGTAAAAGTGAGCTTCATTTACAAACAGTATAGATCAGAGGCTTATATATAATAACTAATGTAATATTGTTTCACTTCCATTCACACTTTGAAGACATGCTTTGACCGCTGGTTATTGTATCAAACTGTTCTGTGCAGATGACTGAACCACAGCCGGCCCGGCCGGCCAAGAGGTCCCGTGCCCCCGAGCACGAGCACCGCCCCCACAGCCACCAGCACCCCCACCTAGACAGCAGCCAGCTCCGCTGTCTTGGAAGACAGACAAAGACCCGGACACCGCTCCCCCCGTCTCCAGGTTTCAACCAGCTCGGACACCAGGGCCGCAGCTCGGCTCCACCCCTCGACCGAAACTTTTCTTTCCTGAACAAACGGTACAAACACTGTCAGAAGAATGGACAGACTTGAACACGGGGATTTTACAAGTACAGTGGGCTGCTTCTGTACATGGCCATGGCGAAACTCGACAGCATCGCAGATTACCGGAAGCAGAATCGCCTCTTTTCTCTGCCGCTTCCGTCGCAGATCATGCCACGGCACAGATACAGAGCGATGTCTGGAAGCTTCATCTTGGCGACCCTGATGAGGATAAAGGGCACAGCTGAACATGACGGACTCTTCCGACTAAAACCCCCGACGGACGCCATAAAGAAAGCGTGCAAGACGTTTTATCATCCCCACAGAGACGTGGAAGAAAGAAAGGTCGCCTCGAAGGCGTACATGAAGGCAAAACCCACAAAGTGGGGATTCAAGCTGTTTGTCTCGGCTGACTCGAGGAATGGCTACACAGTGGCATTTTCCATTTACACAGCGAAAAGCGACGTCCCCTCTGGACATGGCCTGTCCGCCTGTCCCTGGTGCAACCAGGTTACCTTGGCACAGGCTACCACATTTACATGGAGCCCAAGCTCTTCAGGGCTCTCCATGAGCACAGATCTGCTGCCTGGGGGACAGGGAGAACCACAAGGACTGCCCTAGGACAGAACTGGACGCCCTCGCAAGGAAGTCAGAAAGAGGGCGTAAGATGGGTACGGGACGGACACGAGGGACACTTCACACAGCGCGCTCTGTAAAACTGTGCAGAGGAGGGTGAAACAACGAGATGGCTCCTGGACAAAGGTATCAATCCCCTGTCCCGCACCAGTTACAGAGTACAAGCATCACATGGGTGGAGCTGATCCATCAGACCAGCTCATTCAGTATTACTCCGCACAACACGAGACCATGCGTTGGTACGATTTTCTGGACAGGGCCTCCACCAACAGCTTCATTCTCCACAAGGAGCTCGTGACACACAGAGCTTCGATGGAGGAGCTGACTCTGTGGCAAGCCTCTCCGCACAGCTGCTCCCCTCCACCTGCAGGTCAGCTTCCTGTACCTAAAGCCACCACGGGTCGCAGGAGACGCGAGCATTGCCAAAGCCGAGGCAAGCGAAGGGACGCACCGTGGAAATGCAGGGAGCGTGACGTCGCCGTCTGCGTGCAGCTGCACAGGAAGTGTTTTGCAGCACGGCAGTTGAAACATGCACATTATGTAAATATTGTAAATAGTTTTTGTTTTTTCTGTGTTTTATACAGTAAATGTTTGGTTTGAGAAAAAAAACTGTTGCTAATTTTTCATTTGCACACATCCCGGGAAGCGTGATATGTAGTAAGAAGAGTCACAGACAACACCTGTACTCAAAATTTATTATGCATTTATCTGTTTTATTCATATATTCCGCTGCTTCTGTGAACCTGAGACTTTGGTAAACCCATTTCAAGCACCAAAACAATTTGTCCACATGAGTAATGATGTTTTCACAAGAGATTTGAAGAATTTCAAAAATTGGACTTCAGCTTTTCATCTTGACAGAGTGCCGAGGTTTTCCTGCACAGTTTGATATAAAACACAGGGGTGTCATGTTATGCCAATGCGGAGGGTTCGGCACCGTGGAAACTGTCCCGCTGCAGCGTTCAGGCCGAGGTCGGGAAGACGCGACACGGGAACGTCTGCAGCGTTGACTCATGAGCAGCTGTGACCTGCGCTGCACATTTACTGCCGCTAGACAACCTCGCTGCTCACCTGTCCCTCTGCTCCGATCGGCAACACCTGCCTGCTCTGAGTGCAGTCGCTCGCTCGCCCACA
Organism: Siniperca chuatsi; assembly: GCF_020085105.1. Classification (NCBI taxonomy): domain Eukaryota; kingdom Metazoa; phylum Chordata; class Actinopteri; order Centrarchiformes; family Sinipercidae; genus Siniperca; species Siniperca chuatsi. The sequence continues at coordinate 29,923,100 of NC_058052.1, forward strand.
TTCAGTTTCCTTTTTCTGTTTGATTTTTAAAATTTTAACTCCACCTGTCTCTCTGTCTCCACCTGTCTGTCTCTCTCTCTCTGTCTCTCTCTCTGTCTTTCTCTGTCTCCACCTGTCTCTCTCTCTGTCTCTCTCTCTCTGTCTCCACCTGTCTCTCTCTCTCTCTGTCTCTCTCTCTCTCTCTCCACCTGTCTCTCTCTCTCTCTGTCTCTGTCTCCACCTGTCTCTCTGTCTCCACCTGTCTCTCTCTCCTGTCTCTCTCTCTGTCTCCACCTGTCTTTCTCTCTGTCTCTCTCTCTCTGTCTTTCTCTGTCTCCACCTGTCTCTCTCTCTCCCTGTCTCTCTCTCTCTGTCTTTCTCTGTCTCCACCTGTCTCTCTCTCTGTCTCTCTCTCTCTGTCTCCACCTGTCTCTCTCTCTCTCTGTCTCTCTCTCTCTCTCTCCACCTGTCTCTCTCTCTCTCTGTCTCTGTCTCCACCTGTCTCTCTGTCTCCACCTGTCTCTCTCCCTGTCTCTCTCTCTGTCTCCACCTGTCTCTCTCTCTGTCTCTCTCTCTCTGTCTTTCTCTCTGTCTCCACCTGTCTCTCTCTCTCTCTCTCACCTGTCTCTCTCTCTCTCTCTCTCTCCACCTGTCTCTCCACCTGTCTCTCTGTCTCCACCTGTCTCTCTCTCTCTCTCTTCACCTGTCTCTCTCCCTGTCTCTCTGTCTCTCTCTCCACCTGTCTCTCTCCACCTGTCTCTCCACCTGTCTCTCTCTCTCTCCACCTGTCTCTCTGTCTCTGTCTCCACCTGTCTCTCTGTCTCTCGTCAGGGTCTGCGTCCAGGTGTCCCACCAGTCAGTCCTCCCATCATCTTTGCGTCTCCGACCAAACTGGCGTCTGAAACAGGAAGTCAAGTGGAGTACCTGGGAGCCAATCGAGTCCCCGAACTGCAGAAAGTCTTCCAGGTAATGCTATGATGTCATCAGGTGTGCTGATGTAAGACAGGGCGGGTGAGGGGGGATGTTACAGCCTTTATTTGGACACCTGGTCTGAAGCGTCAGTCATGTTGCCATGGTTACCTGCAGGTTAATATTTAGAACTGAGCTTCAACTGATGACAGCTGACAGCCAATCAGAGAGCTAGTTGTGTGTCTGCGAGATCCTTGAGAAGGATCCAGGATTCACTGAGCATGTGCCAGAGGTCCTGGAAGAGGTTCCACCTGGCCTTGGAGAGTTTAATGGGTCCTTAAGGAGGTTCCAGTGGTATTTCAGTAAGGGATAAAGTACAGCAGGGTAATGTTTGGCAATAATAACCGTCTCGCTGTACATTATCCCGCTTATTTCTCGGATACTTACTCAAGAAATCAATAATTTGACACCGAATCTTGATTTTAAAAATGATTTTAATACGTCTTTTTTGCCACAGGACTTCTTTCTACGGATTGATATGATTGGACTCGAGAGTCTATGGGCAGAACTGCGTCTATCGCAGCGGTCGGCTCGTCAGAAGCAACAGGCCGTAGAATGCCGTAATTGACCAATCAGAATCGAGTATTCAGCAAAGCCGTGTAAGAGGTTTAATGGGTTCTTGAGGAGGTTCCTGGGGCGCTTGAGTGAGGGTTAGGATTGAGCTCTGCTCAGGTGCCTTTGTTTAGGATCATGTGATCTGTATGATGATGTAATAAGCCCCGCCCCTCACAGGTAACCTGTCTCTCTCTCTGTCAGAGGTCTGATGGGGTCCCAGTCCACCTGAAGAAGGGCCTGATAGACAAGCTGCTGTACCGGACCACCATGGGTCTGACTGTGGGGGGGGCGCTCTACTGCCTGGTGGCTCTCTACTTCGCCGCCCAGCCCAGCAACAAGTAAAGCTGCTGAGCTGCTGCGCTCTGATTGGACGAGAGGTTTCTGAGAGGCGTTCAGTGTGACAGACGGACGAGGAGGCGTTCAGGGACAGTTACAGGAAACAAACACTTTGTACAGAAAATATAATTTAGTATGAAGAATTAACAATAAAGTTTATTTTGTTGTAAAAGAATCTGTATGTCTGTCGGGTTTTCTGACATGTTTTAATAAAGTAACAATATATTGTTTCTTACTGATCGTGTACCTGTGGACAGGTAAGGTGTCTGTAGTGATGAAGACTCATGAAACTTCAGGTTTTAAACTCAGCAGCACGTCAACACTGGTGCTGAAACTCAAATATTTATAGTATTACTTTTATACGTGTTCGATAAAACAGGCACGTTTTTACTAAATCTCATTCTTTTGTTGTGCTGCATTAAGCGTTGTTGTTGTTGTTGTTGTTGTTGTTGTTGTTGTTGTTGGGCCTCGCCACGTGTGAGACAAAGACCGGCCGACCTGGAAAAGCGGAGGCTCGACTGAGAAACAAAGGACCGACAGATCGGCGCCAAGCCCCCGCAGCCGTTAACTCACCCAGGTGCAAGACTGACGCGAGAGCTCGGTTGACTCCTATTGGCCGAGACGCACAACACGCCACATGAAATCTCGGCGCACAGCTGTGGCGACATCACGTCTATGAAGTCTAGCGCCACACACTGTTCTTCTTTTCCACTGTAACCCCGTTACGACATCACGGGAACTTTTATTTTCCCCGGAGAGAGTTAACTCGCTGGACGAGCAACAGGCTGCTTTGTGTTTGCTGAACACACTTTTGGATCCTGACCGTTTATTCCCCATAACGATCCCGTACCTGCAGGAGGTGATGTTTGATGCTCGAGGTTTCTGCTAATAACCAAACCTGCCCTACTTGAATCCCAACATGGTGAAACATGTTACAGTAAAATAATTAATTAATAAATGTCCAAAAAGCCTCTATCAAATATTTTCACTGACACTAAATATTAATGAACCTTATTAATGTAGTTTAGTCTCAGTGTCACTGTGTGTTTGAACTTCCTGTTTAATATTTATGTAATATTTATTATTTAATTATTAGTTTTATTACAATATTACTTGTTCATCACCATATTTCTCAGTTATTTGTCTTCATCTCCCAATAATGTGTCTCTCACATTCAGTCTCTGTTCCAAACTTCATTCATATTTTCTGGATTTTAACAGTACACTGTACAGTCACTTTAAAGAGGGACACAATTAAAAACCCTCATCAGTGTCAGCATGCAGAGTCTGAAACTGAAAACTGTGCTGTCAGACTGGTCTAAGATCAGTTTCTTTGTGTCTGGAAAGTGTTTGAGTTCAGGCGGCTGCAGAGAAAAGTTAAAGTTAAATGTAAGTTTCTTTAATATTAATGGGGACGACGCTCAGAGACATCAGCTGCTAACAGATCAGCTGTGTGTACCTCCTCTGATGTGAGTTGATCCTGTTTTTATGAATCCTGATCCTCTTATTATTATCTTCATCTCATCACTCCCATAATGTTGGATTCAGTGGGATTATTGAGGATTATCTGTATAGATCCAGTTTCTTTAAAGGAACAGTTCAGCATTTAGTGACGTTCCCTCAGGCCTCGTTCAGGGTTCTCGTCGGTTCTTATCTATTCAGATCCAGACCAGTTCAGTCTGAAGTCTCTTTCTGTCATCGGTCCAACAACATTTAGAAAGTCCAGAAGAGTCGTTTGATTCAATTATTTTATCCCATTCATGTGTGTGAGGCCAACAGAGTCCACCTGTACCTCACCTTCAGAGCCAATCAGAAGAGAGTAGAGTCCCAACACGTGAGGTGATGTCACCTGCTTTTGTAGTAAAAACAAATGTTTATAACCAGATTTAGAAATGTTCATATTTCTCTGCTTCAGAGTTTAAGTCGTGTTAACATCATGTTTTGGGTTTTTTTGTGTTAAAAAACAATATTCTTTAAATATTATATATTAAATATTCTTTCTTGTGTTTCAGCTGTGAAAGAAATGCTAGACTGAGAATGTCACTAAATATTGAACTGTTCCTGTAAAGAAACTCTGTCCCTCTGGTTAAATGATTTCAGATCAGAGTTATAATCTGCAGAGGTCACTGTGACAAGGTTTTAACAGTTTCTATGAAAAGTGTCGGCAGCTCGGTGAAGAGATCAAACTGTAAATCTGAGACTAAATGAGTCTTTTCTGTGTTCACAGTAAAACCAGATTTGATTTAGTAATTACAGACTGAACGTAGTCGGACAGCAGGAGGTGATGAACTGTTCTGATTCTGTTGCATCTTTTATCTCCAGACCTTCAAACACTCTGAAAAGAAAAGGTGTGTGTTTTACTTTAAGAACACCTGTGTCCTTGTTGATTCTGCAGTTCGTTTTCAGAGCTTCTGCTGAGGTTGAGCTGAACTGAAATGTTTACTGAAATAAAGTTTTAAATGTAGGATCATTTGAAGTACAGGTGTTCAATACTTCTTCTTCCAGCTTTGTAGAAATAATGACATATAAATTTATTTCAGTAAAACACTTCATATTTACTTCATTATCGGATTATTTCAGTAAGTGGGGATCCATCCATCCATTTTCTTCCGCTTATCCGGGGCCGGGTCGCGGGGGCAGCAGTCTAAGCAGGGACTCCCAGACTTCCTTCGCTCCAGACACTTCCTCCAGCTCCTCCGGGGGGATCCCGAGGCGTTCCCAGGCCAGCCGAGAGACATAGTCCCTCCAGCGTGTCCTGGGTCTTCCCCGGGGCCGCCTCCCGGTGGGACATGCCCAGAACACCTCCCGAGGGAGGCGTCCAGGAGGCATCCGGATCAGATGCCCTAGCCACCTCAGCTGGCTCCTCTCGACGTGGAGGAGCAGCGGCTCTACTCGAGCTCCCCGTGTGACTGAGCTCCTCACCCTATCTCTAAGGGAGCGCCCAGCCACTCGGCGGAGGAAGCCCATTTCGGCCGCTTGTATCCGCGATCTTGTCCTTTCGGTCACTACCCAGAGCTCATGACCATAGGTGAGGGCAGGAGCGTGGATTGACCGGTAAATCGAGAGCTTTGTCTTTCGACTCAGCTCCTTCTTCACCACAACGGTCCGATACAGCGCCCGCATCACTGCAGACGCTGTACCGATCCGCCTGTCAATCTCACGCTCCATCCGTCCCTCACTCGTGAACAAGACCCGAGATACTTGAACTCCTCCACTTGAGGCAAGGACTCCCCACCTACCCGAAGAGAGCAAACCACCTTTTTCCGGTCAAGAACCATGGCCTCAGATTTGGAAGAGCTGATTCTCATCCCAGCTGCTTCACACTCGGCTGCAAACCGCCCCAGTGCATGCTGCAGGTCCTGGTTTGAAGAAGCCATCAGAACGACATCATCTGCAAACAGCAGAGATGAGATCCTGTGGTTCCCAAACCGGACTCCCTCCGGCCCCTGACTGCGCCTAGAAATTCTGTCCATATAAATTATGAACAGAACCGGTGACAAAGGGCAGCCCTGGCGGAGTCCAACATGCACCGGGAACAGGTCTGACTTACTGCCGGCAATGCGAACACAGCTCCTGCTCCGGTTATACAGGGACCGGACAGCCCTTAGCAAAGGGCCCCGGACCCCATACTCCCAGAGCACTCCCCACAAAGCGCCCGGGGCACACGGTCGAATGCCTTCTCCAGATCCACAAAGCACATGTGGACTGGTTGGGCAAACTCCCATGAACCCTCGAGCACCCGATGGAGAGTATAGAGCTGGTCCAGTGTTCCACGACCGGGACGAAAACCACTCTGCTCCTCCTGAATCCGAGGTTCGACTATCGGACGAATTCTCCTCTCCAGTACCCTGGAGTAGACCTTACCGGGGAGGCTGAGAAGTGTGATCCTCTGTGATTGGAACACACCCTCCGGTCCCCCTTCTTATACAGAGGGACCACCACCCCGGTCTGCCAGTCCAGAGGCACTGTCCCAGACCGCCACGCGATGTTGCAGAGACGTGTCAGCCAAGACAGTCCCACAACATCCAGAGACTTAAGATACTCAGGACGGATCTCATCCACCCCTGAAGCCTTGCCACCAAGGAGCTTGCCAACAACCTCAGTGACTTCGGCCAGGGTGATGGATGAGTCCGCCTCCGGGTCCCCAGCCTCCGCTTCCTCTTGGAAGACGTGACAGCGGGATTGAGGAGATCCTCAAAGTATTCCTTCCACCGTCCGACAACATCCCCAGTCGAGGTCAACAGCTCTCCACCCGCACCGTACACGGTGTTGGTGAAGCACTGCTTCCCCCTCCTGAGCCGTCGGACGGTTTGCCAGAATTTCTTTGAGGCCGACCGATAGTCCTCCTCCATGGCCTCTCGAACCTCTCCCAATCCTGAGTTTTTGCCTCTGTGACCGCACGGGCTGCAGCACGCTTAGCCTGCCGGTACCTGTCAGCTGCCTCGGGAGTCCCACGAGCCAACAAGGCCCGATAGGACTCCTTCTTCAGCCTGACGGCATCCCTTACTTCCGGCGTCCACCACCGGGTTCGGGATTGCCGCGCGACAGGCACCAGAAACCTTGCGACCACAGCTACGAGCCGCCGCATCGACAATGGAGGTGGAAAACATGGTCCACTCGGACTCAATGTCCCCAGCCTCCCCCGGGATCTGGGAGAAGCTCTCCCGGAGGTGTGAGTTGTAGACCCTGCTGACAGAGGGCTCCGCCAGACGTTCCCAGCAGACCCTCACGATACGCTTGGGCCTGCCAAGTCTGTCCGGCTTCCTCCCCTGCCAGCGGATCCAACTCACCACCAGGTGGTGATCGGTTGACAGCTCCGCCCCTCTCTTCACCCGAGTGTCCAAGACGCGCGCGGAGGTCAGATGATACGACAACAAAGTCGATCATCGACCTCCGGCCTAGGTGTCCTGGTGCCACGTGCACTGATGGACACCCTTGTGCTTGAACATGGTGTTAGTTATGGACAAACTGCAACTAGCACAGAAGTCCAACAACTGAACACCGCTTGGGTTCAGATCAGGGGCCGTTCCTTCCGATTACCCCTCTCCAGGTGTCACTGTCGTTACCCACGTGGGCGTAGAAGTCCCCAGTAGAACAACGGAGTCCCGGGCGGTGCACTATCTAGTACCCTCCCAGGGACCCCAAGAAGGCCTGGTACTCTGCACTGCCGTTCGGCCCATAGGCCGCCACAACAGTGAGAGACCTGTCCCCACCCGGAGGCGGAGGGACGCGACCCTCTCGTTCACCGGGTAAACTCCAACACGTGGCGGCTGAGCTGTGGGGCTATGAGCAGGCCCACACCAGCCCGCCGCCTCTCCCGCAGGCAACGCCAGAGAAATGGAGCGTCCCAGCCCCTCTCGAGAGACGGGTTCCAGAGCCCAGGCTGTGCGTGATGGCGAGGCCGACTATATCTAGCCGGTAACGCTCAACCTCCCGCACAAGCTCAGGCTCCCCCCCCCAGCGACATTCCATGTCCCTAGAGCCAGTTTCTGTGTCCGGAGATCTGGTCGCCGAAGCTCCTGCCTTCGACTGCCGCCCAGATCTCTCTGCACCGGCCCCTTACGGATCCTCCTGCGGGTGGTGGGTCCACGGGAGGACAGCCCCGCGTCGCTCCAAGCATGTGTTTTGAAGTAGAAGTATGCTAACTAGTAGCATGTGTTCTTGGACCTGTGGCTGCTGCATGTTAACACTGATTTAGAGAAGGTGACGCTAACCAGCCTGTAGTTCATATGTAGCCGCTCACTGATGGGCCGCAAGCGCCATCTGGTGATCGTTTGTAGTCTCTGACATTCGTTTGTTATGGAAGCAAAATGTTGACTGTTCATAATTAACATTCTTATTAATAATTAATACATAATTAACGTTGATTCCTTCGTTGTCATATAGACCAAACACACACACACACACACACACACACACACAATAGATATTTATATTCATTCAGTGTGGTTGACGAGGTTCATTTACTGGACAGAGTAAAAGTTTAAATCTGAATTCTACCTGCTGCTGTTTTTACTGGCACACCTGTGTGAGTGCGACTCCCCCCTACCTGCCATACAGTCCTCCACCTCCTCCAGGTGCGAGTCTTTCACCTCCTCCAGGTGCGAGTCTTTCTTCTCTTCCAGGTGCGGGTCTTTCTTCTCTTCCAGGTGCGGGTCTTTCTTCTCTTCCAGGTGCGAGTCTTTCACCTCCTCCAGGTGCGAGTCTTTCACCTCCTCCAGGTGCGGGTCTTTCACCTCCTCCAGGTGCGGGTCTTTCTTCTCTTCCAGGTGCGAGTCTTTCACCTCCTCCAGGTGCGAGTCTTTCACCTCCTCCAGGTGCGGGTCTTTCTTCTCCTCCAGGTGCAAGTCTTTCTCCTCTTCCAGGTGCAGGTCTTTCTTCTCTTCCAGGTGCGAGTCTTTCACCTCCTCCAGGTGCGAGTCTTTCACCTCCTCCAGGTGCGAGTCTTTCACCTCCTCCAGGTGCGGGTCTTTCTTCTCCTCCTCTAGGTGCAAGTCTTTCTCCTCTTCCAGGTGCGGGTCTTTCTTCTCCTCCAGGTGCGGGTCTTTCTTCTCTTCCAGGTGCGAGTCTTTCACCTCCTCCAGGTGCGAGTCTTTCACCTCCTCCAGGTGCGGGTCTTTCTTCTCCTCCAGGTGCAAGTCTTTCTCCTCTTCCAGGTGCAGGTCTTTCTTCTCTTCCAGGTGCGGGTCTTTCTTCTCTTCCAGGTGCGAGTCTTTCACCTCCTCCAGGTGCGAGTCTTTCACCTCCTCCAGGTGCGGGTCTTTCACCTCCTCCAGGTGCGGGTCTTTCTTCTCTTCCAGGTGCGGGTCTTTCTTCTCCTCCAGGTGCAAGTCTTTCTCCTCTTCCAGGTGCAGGTCTTTCTTCTCTTCCAGGTGCGAGTCTTTCACCTCCTCCAGGTGCGAGTCTTTCACCTCCTCCAGGTGCGGGTCTTTCTTCTCCTCCTCTAGGTGCAAGTCTTTCTCCTCTTCCAGGTGCGGGTCTTTCTTCTCCTCCAGGTGCGGGTCTTTCTTCTCTTCCAAGTGCGAGTCTTTCACCTCCTCCAGGTGCGAGTCTTTCACCTCCTCCAGGTGCGGGTCTTTCTTCTCTTCCAGGTGCGGGTCTTTCTTCTCTTCCAGGTGCGAGTCTTTCACCTCCTCCAGGTGCGAGTCTTTCACCTCCTCCAGGTGCGGGTCTTTCTTCTCCTCCAGGTGCAAGTCTTTCTCCTCTTCCAGGTGCAGGTCTTTCTTCTCTTCCAGGTGCGAGTCTTTCACCTCCTCCAGGTGCGGGTCTTTCTTCTCCTCCTCTAGGTGCAAGTCTTTCTCCTCTTCCAGGTGCGAGTCTTTCACCTCCTCCAGGTGCGAGTCTTTCTTCTCTTCCAGGTGCGAGTCTTTCACCTCCTCCAGGTGCGAGTCTTTCACCTCCTCCAGGTGCGAGTCTTTCTTCTCTTCCAGGTGCGAGTCTTTCACCTCCTCCAGGTGCGAGTCTTTCTTCTCTTCCAGGTGCGAGTCTTTCACCTCCTCCAGGTGCGAGTCTTTCACCTCCTCCAGGTGCGAGTCTTTCTCCTCCTCCAGGTGCGGGTCTTTCTTCTCTTCCAGGTGCGGGTCTTTCTTCTCTTCCAGGTGCGAGTCTTTCACCTCCTCCAGGTGCGAGTCTTTCACCTCCTCCAGGTGCGAGTCTTTCTTCTCTTCCAGGTGCGGGTCTTTCTTCTCTTCCAGGTGCGGGTCTTTCACCTCCTCCAGGTGCGAGTCTTTCACCTCCTCCAGGTGCGGGTCTTTCACCTCCTCCAGGTGCGGGTCTTTCTTCTCTTCCAGGTGCGAGTCTTTCACCTCCTCCAGGTGCGGGTCTTTCTTCTCCTCCAGGTGCGGGTCTTTCTTCTCTTCCAGGTGCGAGTCTTTCACCTCCTCCAGGTGCGAGTCTTTCTTCTCTTCCAGGTGCGAGTCTTTCACCTCCTCCAGGTGCGGGTCTTTCTTCTCCTCCTCTAGGTGCAAGTCTTTCTCCTCTTCCAGGTGCGGGTCTTTCTTCTCTTCCAGGTGCGAGTCTTTCACCTCCTCCAGGTGCGAGTCTTTCTTCTCTTCCAGGTGCGAGTCTTTCACCTCCTCCAGGTGCGAGTCTTTCACCTCCTCCAGGTGCGGGTCTTTCACCTCCTCCAGGTGCGGGTCTTTCTTCTCTTCCAGGTGCGAGTCTTTCACCTCCTCCAGGTGCGGGTCTTTCTTCTCCTCCAGGTGCAAGTCTTTCTCCTCTTCCAGGTGCGGGGTCTTTCTTCTCTTCCAGGTGCGAGTCTTTCACCTCCTCCAGGTGCGAGTCTTTCACCTCCTCCAGGTGCGGGTCTTTCACCTCCTCCAGGTGCAAGTCTTTCTCCTCTTCCAGGTGCAGGTCTTTCTTCTCTTCCAGGTGCGAGTCTTTCACCTCCTCCAGGTGCGGGTCTTTCTTCTCCTCCTCTAGGTGCAAGTCTTTCTCCTCTTCCAGGTGCGAGTCTTTCACCTCCTCCAGGTGCGAGTCTTTCTTCTCTTCCAGGTGCGAGTCTTTCACCTCCTCCAGGTGCGAGTCTTTCACCTCCTCCAGGTGCGTGTCTTTCACCTCCTCCAGGTGCGAGTCTTTCTTCTCTTCCAGGTGCGAGTCTTTCACCTCCTCCAGGTGCGAGTCTTTCTTCTCTTCCAGGTGCGAGTCTTTCACCTCCTCCAGGTGCGAGTCTTTCACCTCCTCCAGGTGCTGCGAGTCTTTCTCCTCCTCCAGGTGCGGGTCTTTCTTCTCTTCCAGGTGCGGGTCTTTCTTCTCTTCCAGGTGCGAGTCTTTCACCTCCTCCAGGTGCGAGTCTTTCACCTCCTCCAGGTGCGAGTCTTTCTTCTCTTTCCAGGTGCGGGTCTTTCTTCTCTTCCAGGTGCGGGTCTTTCACCTCCTCCAGGTGCGAGTCTTTCACCTCCTCCAGGTGCGGGTCTTTCACCTCCTCCAGGTGCGGGTCTTTCTTCTCTTCCAGGTGCGAGTCTTTCACCTCCTCCAGGTGCGGGTCTTTCTTCTCCTCCAGGTGCGGGTCTTTCTTCTCTTCCAGGTGCGAGTCTTTCACCTCCTCCAGGTGCGAGTCTTTCTTCTCTTCCAGGTGCGAGTCTTTCACCTCCTCCAGGTGCGGGTCTTTCTTCTCCTCCTCTAGGTGCAAGTCTTTCTCCTCTTCCAGGTGCGGGTCTTTCTTCTCTTCCAGGTGCGAGTCTTTCACCTCCTCCAGGTGCGAGTCTTTCTTCTCTTCCCAGGTGCGAGTCTTTCACCTCCTCCAGGTGCGAGTCTTTCACCTCCTCCAGGTGCGGGTCTTTCACCTCCTCCAGGTGCGGGTCTTTCTTCTCTTCCAGGTGCGAGTCTTTCACCTCCTCCAGGTGCGGGTCTTTCTTCTCCTCCAGGTGCAAGTCTTTCTCCTCTTCCAGGTGCGGGTCTTTCTTCTCTTCCAGGTGCGAGTCTTTCACCTCCTCCAGGTGCGAGTCTTTCTTCTCTTCCAGGTGCGAGTCTTTCACCTCCTCCAGGTGCGGGTCTTTCTTCTCCTCCTCTAGGTGCAAGTCTTTCTCCTCTTCCAGGTGCGGGTCTTTCTTCTCTTCCAGGTGCGAGTCTTTCACCTCCTCCAGGTGCGAGTCTTTCTTCTCTTCCAGGTGCGAGTCTTTCACCTCCTCCAGGTGCGAGTCTTTCACCTCCTCCAGGTGCGAGTCTTTCTTCTCTTCCAGGTGCGAGTCTTTCACCTCTTCCAGGTGCGAGTCTTTCTCCTCCTCCAGGTGCGAGTCTTTCTCCTCCTCCAGGTGCGAGTCTTTCTTCTCTTCCAGGTGCGAGTCTTTCTCCTCCTCCAGGTGCGAGTCTTTCACCTCCTCCAGGTGCGAGTCTTTCTTCTCTTCCAGGTGCGAGTCTTTCACCTCCTCCAGGTGCGAGTCTTTCTTCTCCTCCAGGTGCGAGTCTTTCTTCTCCTCCAGGTGCGAGTCTTTCACCTCCTCCAGGTGCGGGTCTTTCTTCTCTTCCAGGTGCGAGTCTTTCCCCTCCTCCAGGTGCGAGTCTTTCTTCTCTTCCAGGTGCGAGTCTTTCACCTCCTCCAGGTGCGAGTCTTTCTTCTCTTCCAGGTGCGAGTCTTTCACCTCTTCCAGGTGCGAGTCTTTCTCCTCTTCCAGGTGCAGGTCTTTCTTCTCTTCCAGGTGCGGGTCTTTCTTCTCTTCCAGGTGCGAGTCTTTCACCTCCTCCAGGTGCGAGTCTTTCACCTCCTCCAGGTGCGGGTCTTTCACCTCCTCCAGGTGCGGGTCTTTCTTCTCTTCCAGGTGCGGGTCTTTCTTCTCCTCCAGGTGCAAGTCTTTCTCCTCTTCCAGGTGCAGGTCTTTCTTCTCTTCCAGGTGCGAGTCTTTCTCCTCCTCCAGGTGCGAGTCTTTCACCTCCTCCAGGTGCGGGTCTTTCTTCTCCTCCTCTAGGTGCAAGTCTTTCTCCTCTTCCAGGTGCGGGTCTTTCTTCTCCTCCAGGTGCGGGTCTTTCTTCTCTTCCAAGTGCGAGTCTTTCACCTCCTCCAGGTGCGAGTCTTTCACCTCCTCCAGGTGCGGGTCTTTCTTCTCTTCCAGGTGCGGGTCTTTCTTCTCTTCCAGGTGCGAGTCTTTCACCTCCTCCAGGTGCGAGTCTTTCACCTCCTCCAGGTGCGGGTCTTTCTTCTCCTCCAGGTGCAAGTCTTTCTCCTCTTCCAGGTGCAGGTCTTTCTTCTCTTCCAGGTGCGAGTCTTTCACCTCCTCCAGGTGCGGGTCTTTCTTCTCCTCCTCTAGGTGCAAGTCTTTCTCCTCTTCCAGGTGCGAGTCTTTCACCTCCTCCAGGTGCGAGTCTTTCTTCTCTTCCAGGTGCGAGTCTTTCACCTCCTCCAGGTGCTGAGTCTTTCACCTCCTCCAGGTGCGAGTCTTTCTTCTCTTCCAGGTGCGAGTCTTTCACCTCCTCCAGGTGCGAGTCTTTCTTCTCTTCCAGGTGCGAGTCTTTCACCTCCTCCAGGTGCGAGTCTTTCACCTCCTCCAGGTGCGAGTCTTTCTCCTCCTCCAGGTGCGGGTCTTTCTTCTCTTCCAGGTGCGGGTCTTTCTTCTCTTCCAGGTGCGAGTCTTTCACCTCCTCCAGGTGCGAGTCTTTCACCTCCTCCAGGTGCGAGTCTTTCTTCTCTTCCAGGTGCGGGTCTTTCTTCTCTTCCAGGTGCGGGTCTTTCACCTCCTCCAGGTGCGAGTCTTTCACCTCCTCCAGGTGCGGGTCTTTCACCTCCTCCAGGTGCGGGTCTTTCTTCTCTTCCAGGTGCGAGTCTTTCACCTCCTCCAGGTGCGGGTCTTTCTTCTCCTCCAGGTGCGGGTCTTTCTTCTCTTCCAGGTGCGAGTCTTTCACCTCCTCCAGGTGCGAGTCTTTCTTCTCTTCCAGGTGCGAGTCTTTCACCTCCTCCAGGTGCGGGTCTTTCTTCTCCTCCTCTAGGTGCAAGTCTTTCTCCTCTTCCAGGTGCGGGTCTTTCTTCTCTTCCAGGTGCGAGTCTTTCACCTCCTCCAGGTGCGAGTCTTTCTTCTCTTCCAGGTGCGAGTCTTTCACCTCCTCCAGGTGCGAGTCTTTCACCTCCTCCAGGTGCGGGTCTTTCACCTCCTCCAGGTGCGGGTCTTTCTTCTCTTCCAGGTGCGAGTCTTTCACCTCCTCCAGGTGCGGGTCTTTCTTCTCCTCCAGGTGCAAGTCTTTCTCCTCTTCCAGGTGCGGGTCTTTCTTCTCTTCCAGGTGCGAGTCTTTCACCTCCTCCAGGTGCGAGTCTTTCACCTCCTCCAGGTGCGGGTCTTTCTTCTCCTCCAGGTGCAAGTCTTTCTCCTCTTCCAGGTGCAGGTCTTTCTTCTCTTCCAGGTGCGAGTCTTTCACCTCCTCCAGGTGCGGGTCTTTCTTCTCCTCCTCTAGGTGCAAGTCTTTCTCCTCTTCCAGGTGCGAGTCTTTCACCTCCTCCAGGTGCGAGTCTTTCTTCTCTTCCAGGTGCGAGTCTTTCACCTCCTCCAGGTGCGAGTCTTTCACCTCCTCCAGGTGCGAGTCTTTCACCTCCTCCAGGTGCGAGTCTTTCTTCTCTTCCAGGTGCGAGTCTTTCACCTCCTCCAGGTGCGAGTCTTTCTTCTCTTCCAGGTGCGAGTCTTTCACCTCCTCCAGGTGCGAGTCTTTCACCTCCTCCAGGTGCGAGTCTTTCTCCTCCTCCAGGTGCGGGTCTTTCTTCTCTTCCAGGTGCGGGTCTTTCTTCTCTTCCAGGTGCGAGTCTTTCACCTCCTCCAGGTGCGAGTCTTTCACCTCCTCCAGGTGCGAGTCTTTCTTCTCTTCCAGGTGCGGGTCTTTCTTCTCTTCCAGGTGCGGGTCTTTCACCTCCTCCAGGTGCGAGTCTTTCACCTCCTCCAGGTGCGGGTCTTTCACCTCCTCCAGGTGCGGGTCTTTCTTCTCTTCCAGGTGCGAGTCTTTCACCTCCTCCAGGTGCGGGTCTTTCTTCTCCTCCAGGTGCGGGTCTTTCTTCTCTTCCAGGTGCGAGTCTTTCACCTCCTCCAGGTGCGAGTCTTTCTTCTCTTCCAGGTGCGAGTCTTTCACCTCCTCCAGGTGCGGGTCTTTCTTCTCCTCCTCTAGGTGCAAGTCTTTCTCCTCTTCCAGGTGCGGGTCTTTCTTCTCTTCCAGGTGCGAGTCTTTCACCTCCTCCAGGTGCGAGTCTTTCTTCTCTTCCAGGTGCGAGTCTTTCACCTCCTCCAGGTGCGAGTCTTTCACCTCCTCCAGGTGCGGGTCTTTCACCTCCTCCAGGTGCGGGTCTTTCTTCTCTTCCAGGTGCGAGTCTTTCACCTCCTCCAGGTGCGGGTCTTTCTTCTCTTCCAGGTGCGAGTCTTTCACCTCCTCCAGGTGCGGGTCTTTCTTCTCTTCCAGGTGCGAGTCTTTCACCTCCTCCAGGTGCGAGTCTTTCTTCTCTTCCAGGTGCGAGTCTTTCACCTCCTCCAGGTGCGGGTCTTTCTTCTCCTCCTCTAGGTGCAAGTCTTTCTCCTCTTCCAGGTGCGGGTCTTTCTTCTCTTCCAGGTGCGAGTCTTTCACCTCCTCCAGGTGCGAGTCTTTCTTCTCTTCCAGGTGCGAGTCTTTAACCTCCTCCAGGTGCGAGTCTTTCACCTCATCCAGGTGCGAGTCTTTCTTCTCTTCCAGGTGCGAGTCTTTCACCTCTTCCAGGTGCGAGTCTTTCTCCTCCTCCAGGTGCGAGTCTTTCTCCTCCTCCAGGTGCGAGTATTTCTACTCTTCCAGGTGCGAGTCTTTCTCCTCCTCCAGGTGCGAGTCTTTCACCTCCTCCAGGTGCGAGTCTTTCTTCTCTTCCAGGTGGTGCGAGTCTTTCACCTCCTCCAGGTGCGAGTCTTTCTTCTCCTCCAGGTGCGAGTCTTTCTTCTCCTCCAGGTGCGAGTCTTTCACCTCCTCCAGGTGCGGGTCTTTCTTCTCTTCCAGGTGCGAGTCTTTCCCCTCCTCCAGGTGCGAGTCTTTCTTCTCTTCCAGGTGCGAGTCTTTCACCTCCTCCAGGTGCGAGTCTTTCTTCTCTTCCAGGTGCGAGTCTTTCACCTCCTCCAGGTGCGAGTCTTTCACCTCCTCCAGGTGCGAGTCTTTCACCTCCTCCAGGTGCGAGTCTTTCTTCTCTTCCAGGTGCGAGTCTTTCACCTCCTCCAGGTGCGGGTCTTTCACCTCCTCCAGGTGCGAGTCTTTCTTCTCTTCCAGGTGCGAGTCTTTCACCTCCTCCAGGTGCGAGTCTTTCTTCTCTTCCAGGTGCGAGTCTTTCACAATTCAGACATGTCCCCACTGCAAAAGTTTAAAATTGAAAATGGTCCTCACAAAGATACCAGTACAAGCCCACACACACTCTCACACACACACACACACACACACACACACACACACACTCACTCACAGCTCAGATTGATGAGACAAAATCATCCAAAAGTTGTGTAATGTGTCGTATTACTTGCCCTGTTGCCATGGAGATGATGACGGGTTGCTGGAGACGAGGCGTCACGGTAACAGATCATATCACACACACACATACAGTCCTGTAAACTCATGAAGGGAATAATGTCATGATGAAGTTTGTGCTGCTGCTGTTGAACTGCACTGAGTTACTGCTGATTCTGTTGTTGTGCGTCAGTGTGGGCGGACTAAAGTCAGCAGAAGTTACAAAGTTACATTTGTGTGGATATTCATGAAGATTCGGGTCATAAAGTCATATTTGGAAGGAGGTTGGCTTTTTTGTTTTATTAGTTTTTGAAAATGTTTGTACTGATTCTCAAAACTGAAGAGGTGAAAGAACAAAGAAACGCAGCAGGTTGATAAATGAGCTTTGAGGCTTTTTTTCCTCTGACGTTCAGAGTTTTTAATGTTTAGAGTTTTTAATGTTTCAGCGTTTTTAATGTTTCAGCGTTTTTAATGTTTAGCGTTTTTAATGTTTCAGCGTTTTTAATGTTCAAACAAGCTACTTACTTTTAATTGATTTAGAATAGCCTTGATAGCAGCGTCTAGCTCGTCTATAGCGGACGCCATTTTTGTTATTACTCCTCCTTGGTTCTGGTGCACAGCTTAACAGCATTAGTCCCGCCCATGGCGCTCATTGGATCGCTCGCTTTTTCAGCCGAGAAATCGCTGTTTCATGTCATGATGCCAGACCAGAATCAGTCAAGTCAGTGGAGTGGGCAGATTCAAAGGTAAGAAATGAATGAGATCAGGTATGACCGCACCTTCAGATTAAAATCAGGGTCACACAGTGTCCATCAGTGTGTCATTACATATATATACATATGTAATGACACGTGTGTGTGTGTGTGTGTGTGTGTGTATATATATACACACACACACACACACACACACACACACAATGACATCTTCTCTCTCCTGTAGTTCTGTGCTTTCTCGTTTCTCTCCTCTCTCCTTCTGTCGCTTTCAGCAGGTATTTCTGCCTCCGGAGCTGCAGAGTCTGGATCTGTGGTTGTGGGCCACCTGCTGCCCCCGTGTTCCTGCAGAGTCTGGATCTGTGGTTGTGGGCCACCTGCTGCCCCCGTGTTCCTGCAGAGTCTGGATCTGTGGTTGTGGGCCACCTGCTGCCCCGTGTTCCTGCAGAGTCTGGATCTGTGGTTGTGGGCCACCTGCTGCCCCCGTGTTCCTGCAGAGTCTGGATCTGTGGTTGTGGGCCACCTGCTGCCCCCGTGTTCCTGCTCGACAACTGCTGCTACAGTTGTTGTTATTGGCTCTGTTACTGATGCTGACATTATTCTTCCTATAGCTGTCATTCCTATTATTATACCTTTATTAATATAAACACTACAATTACATTTCTACTATTTTATTTGGTGGAATTTGCATTGTGCCTCCCTTCTTATATATTATATGTGTGTATATGCATATATGTGTATATACATATATATGTGTATATATACATATTTACACACACACATAGATGAACAGATAGATGAAGCCAGCCATGTCACAGATTCCAGGTCCGAAAAGGCTTCTGATGAATAACCAGGTTTCTTACGTTTCATGTAAACATCAGATCCTGGATCAGATCAGAACCAGAACGTGTGTGTGCTTGTGTGTGTAAAATTATCTGTAAACATCCTGTTTTTTGTTGTTTTGACAAACTGCAGCTGAGCATCAGAGTCTGACCCAGAATCCTGTCTGTTCCATCACCATGGTGACAGAGAACATCATGTAACTGTTTCCATGGTAACAGCAGGATTCGGGCTGCACACTGTTTGCTGTAACAGGGAGATTTTCCTTCATTAGAGTCAAGAGGCCAAAAACAGACTCAGACGTGAAGGACAGCGTGTCCACATACTTTTGGCCGCATAGTGTAAAAGGTATTGCCCAAACTGATGTCATCGACCTTTAAAAAGTTCCACCGAGGTTTGTTTGTCTGTAATGTCCTGAATTTGTCCTCAATCTTCTGTTTCTAATTAATCCAGTTTTGTGTGATTATTAATTTATTTTTGTCTGGTAATTTATAATTTTTAATTAATTCCTGTGTTGAGGTGACGAACGTCCGTCTGAGTCACACCTGTCTCAACAGTTACAAACCATGTGACCATGTGACCTCTCACAGGAAGTTAATTAGGACAGAGCAGCAGTGTGACCTTAACGAGCTCCTCACATCGCTAACAGATTCATCACTAACATGCAGGCAGGGTTAGGGTTAATAATAATAACTTGTACACACAAAGTAAAGTACTCAGATCTATTACTAAAGTAAAAGTACTAATAACACAGTGTAAAAATACTCCATTACAAGTAAAAGCCCTGCATTCAAAATGTATTATAAATATATAAAAGTATTGTCAGGAAAATGTACTTATTATACGACTGTGGCTTAGAGGTGGAGCGGGTCGTCCACCAATCGGAAGGTCGGCGGTTTGATCCCGGCTTCCCCAGCCCACGTGTCAAAGTGTCCTTGGGCAAGACACTGAACCCCAAATTTCTCCCGATGTGCCTTCGGTGTGTGAATGTGATGAATGTGATGTGTAGTTGAAGTGCTTTGAGAAGTCAGAAAGACTAGTTGTGTTATATTATAAATCATATATTACTGGATATTATTAGCTGAAGTCCACAGCCAGTGTTAAATACTTTATACAGTTCTGGTTATTTTAATAGTAAAAAACATTTTACATAATTATCATGTTTGATTTGCAATAGCCCTCTGAAAGGAGTCATCATGAATACTTTCTTTTGATACTTTAAGTATATTTTGCCAACAATACATCTGTACTTTTACTGATGTAGATTGTTGAATGCAGGACGTTTACTTTTAATGGAGTATTTTTTAATTGTGAGTATTTCTACTCTGTGATATTGTTACTTTAACTTCAGTAAAGGATCTGAGTACTTCTTCCACCACTGAAAAGATAACTCATATCAGCACTAAAGGATACAAGACATTATATTATATTAAATTGAAAACACTGAATAAAGCAGTTTCATGTTAATAATCAGTGTTTCTCTGACGCTGTTCTTCGGAGGACGTCCCGAGGGGCTGCGAGCCGAGCTGCCGCTAACGTTAGCTCAGCTTGTTTCTCTAACTTAAGATCCAGACCTCCGTTGACTAAAATCCTTCATCCAGTCGAGTTAGTAACATGCAGTAATGGGATAAAAATGCATACAGACGGAGAGGGAGAGGAGGAGAGAGGTGCATCATGGGAAGTCTCCCGGCAGTCTAGGCCTACAGCAGCATAACTAAGGGATGGTTCAGGACTCACCTGAGCCAGCCCTAACTATAAGCTTTATCACAGAGGAAAGTCTTAAGCCTACTCTTAAATGTGGAGATGGTGTCTGCCTCCTGAACCCAAACTGGGACCTGGTTCCACAGGAGAGGAGCTTGATAACTGAAGGCTCTGGCTCCCAGTCTACTTTTGGAGACTCTAGGAACCACAAGTAACCCTGCATCCTGGGAGTGCAGTGTTCTAGTCGGGTAATAAGGTATTATGAGCTCTTTAAGATACGATGGCGCCAGACCATTAAGAGCTTTGTAGGTGAGGAGAAGGATTTTAAATTCTATTCTGGATTTTACAGGGAGCCAGTGCAGAGAAGCTAATACTGGAGAAATATGATCTCTTTTCCTGGTTCTTGTCAGTACACGTGCCGCAGTATTCTGGATCAGCTGGAGAGTCTTAAGGGACTTATTCAGTCAAGAAGGACGATGAAGAGGAGGAAGATGAAAAAGAAGGACAACATGCACAGCAGCAGGGCTGATGTCTACTGACATAAGATGTTCATTGTGCATCACCGGGGTCTTGAACTCACAACCTTCATCACGTCGTGATCACGCTGAGCTACCTGCTCAAACCGAAGACCAGAGGCGGCTTCACACTAAGACTCATGCAGCCACCAGGCTTGAGATAACGGCTTAAAGGCAGATTTCAAACTAGACAACATAGAAATGTCTGTAATTTATTTTTACAAAGACTGATTGCTCCATAAATGACAAACTGATGTTTAAAGAGGCTGCGATGGTTTTCATGAGGATAGAATTCAAAATACTGTTTTAGAGACAATTCTGAAATAACCACACTACATCGACCATAACTACAAAGCTTTGTAATGTTTTTCATAAACATCTGAGATTTATTTTATCGAGAATTTGCAGTAGCTGTTTACGGTCAAACATTTTGATGCACGGTGGGCTCAATTTTTTAAATTTTGAAAATCTGGCTGGATGGTTTGTGGAGGTCAGTCTGAAGAGGCAGGGTGGCAGGTTTGGTGTCGACTGCGTGAAACATGTGGGAGACGGGTTTAATTGGTTTTACAGTTTGAGAAAAACAGAGCGATGGGCTTCAGAATTCCTGGCAGCTCGAAGCATCTGAACATTTCTGCTAAACTGGGCTACGTTTTGGTGAAAGTTGCAATGTGCTACTATGCACGACTGATTTGTTATGAAGTTTAGACGGTTGCTGTAGCGCCACCATCAGGACTATTGGCCCACAATTCCTGTTGAGGACGTTTGGTATAGGACTGGACCTATGTGCAAGATTTTGTTTATTTTCATGCATGGGATTCGCAGATTTCCTAGGAATAATATTAATAATAATAATGAACATTGGCAATTCCAAGAGGGACCGGCAGCTCTGGTCCCTAATAAGCAGGATGAGAACTGGGCACAGCAACATTAACAGTACACTTTCCATCACAGGAAAACATCCCACAGGTCTTTGCGAGGCTGAGACAGTTGAACGTGTCCTTATATCATGCAGGACATTTACAAAAGAAAGACAAGAAATGATGACACAGTTACGAAAAATAGAGCCGGTAGAGGACAACATTACAAGTCCATTAGAGAGTGGAGACAGTGGTCCAGGGAGGAAATGGTTATTTAGTTTTTTAAGGATGACTGGGCTGGAAAGACGGCTGTAAAATTACTGGACGCTAAGGGAGAATAAAACCCAAAGGTGGCAGTAATACAACATCGTGGATGCCGACTGCCGTAAAACCTCAAAGAAGAAGAAACTGTGTTTTTGTTTCTGGCGGAAGCTCTCGCCCTGCTAAGGCCATCCTACAGGACTGTTGGGGGCTCAATGAAACCAGTTTTAGAAGCTTTGGATGCATAGGAAATTTATGCAACATACAGTACAGTCCAACAGCCCCATCTTCAGCAATTCCTCCCTGGCTGTTTGTGATGCCTACAGTAGATTTTAATATACAGCAACAACTGAGGAAGAAATCTGAACAGGGATCAGCTGGGAGGATAGCAGATAAGTTGGTGTTATTTATGGTTCAAAAGACCCTGAGACTGGATGCACAGGAGCTGCAGTTTTCATACAACAATGTGAAGGAGCTATTAAGAAAAGAAACACTGATTACTTATCAGTTGAGCTGAAGTCCTTTTTGAAATCCATCATTTACTATACAGACTGCACGATAAGGGTCTGACGGGTTGCTTCGTTTGGGTCCCTGCTCGTGTCGGAGTAGATGGAAATGAGGATGCAATCACTCAGATCACAAACAGTGAACTTTGTAAAGCTGAGGGTAAAACAATCATAAACAGACAAATGCAAAAAGTATGGCAAGAAAATTGGGACATAAACAATACACGAAGACATCTTAATAATTTCCAGAAACAGCTTGGGTTGGGAAGAAGGCTGGGCAGGAACCGAAAGGAAGAGGCAGCCATTACCCGTCTCAGGATGGGACATACTGGACTTAATAAGACACTTAAAAATAAAAGACAACAAAAAGTGGTAGATGCACACACTGTGGTCATCCTGAATCTGTGCAGGAGTGCAGGGCTGAGGAGGAGCGGGAGGAACTGACATCAGCATTAAAGAAAGATAAGCAACGTTTCACTGTAGGGAACACACTTGGAGATGCGGCACAGGGAACATACAGTCACCTGATTAAATACCTGAAGGAAACAAGGTTAACAGAGAGAATTTAAGTTCTTTGTTTTGATTTTTTGTCCTTTATTTCAGCCAATCTGTTCCACACTCCAGTCCGGTAGGTGGCGGTAAAGCACCTGCAAGCTGGTTGCCAACCGCCAATCCAAATAGAGGAAGAAGTAGTAGAAGAAGAAGAACAACAACAACTAGTAGATTCTGGTGAAACAGCAGCAAAAGAAGAAGTCCGTTATCAGTAGGGCGTGTTTGTGTTTGTTTGATTAAAGTGTCGGAGGAACCTGGATGTGTTTATACAGACTGATCTGAGGTAAGACTGACGGTGTTACTCTGTTACAGTTCACTTCTCCGGTTATACTCACACTTTACACTGTTAGTTTACAGTTAGCGTTAGCATTAGCCGTTTCCTGTTAGCTCTGAACAAACAGAAACTCTTCAGGAACTCACAGCTCATCATTAACGGTAGTTATTCGTTACCGTACAAACTGACCGGAGGGTTGGTGGACTTGTCGGTAATTTACAGAAAGAAAAACGTCCGTTTAGATTAACAGAAAAGCGCCTAACTAACTTACATCCGGTATTACAGAAGCTAAGCTAACTTTAAAGTCAGTCTGATGTTAAACTTTAAACTTCAGACATGAAACTTAACCTGATGAATTACTGTTTAACTGAAGCTGAACAGCAGTTTATTAGCGCTCGACTGTGTGTAGGAGGGAGCTAACTGCTTACAGTCAGTGTTGCATTGACTCCTGCCAACAGTCAGTGTTGCATTGACTCCTGCCAACAGTCAGTGTTGCGTTGACTCCTGCCAACAGTCAGTGTTGCGTTGACTCCTGCCAACAGTCAGTGTTGCGTTGACTCCTGCCAACAGTCTGCGTTGCGTTGACTTGACTCCTGCCAACAGTCAGCGCTGCGTTGACTTGACTCCTGCCAACAGTCTGCGTTGCGTCGACTTGACTCCTGCCAACAGTCGGCGTTGCGTCGACTTGACTCCTGCCAACAGTCGGCGTTGCGTCGACTTGACTCCTGCCAACAGTCGGCGTTGCGTCGACTTGACTCCTGCCAACAGTCGCCGTTGCGTCGACTTGACTCCTGCCAACAGTCTGCGTTGCGTGGACTTGACTCCTGCCAACAGTCTGCGTTGCGTGGACTTGACTCCTGCCAACAGTCGGCGTTGCGTCGACTTGACTCCTGCCAACAGTCGGCGTTGCGTCGACTTGACTCCTGCCAACAGTCGGCGTTGCGTCGACTTGACTCCTGCCAACAGTCGGCGCTTGCGTCGACTTGACTCCTGCCAACAGTCGGCGCGTTGCGTCGACTTGACTCCTGCCAACAGTCGGCGTTGCGTCCGACTTGACTCCTGCCAACAGTCGGCGCGGCGTCGACTTGACTCCTGCCAACAGTCTGCGCTATGCGCGTCGACTTGACTCCTGCCAACAGTCTGCGTTGCGCGCCGACTTGAATCCTGCCAACAGTCGGCGTTGCGTCCGACTTGACTCCTGCCAACAGTCGGCGTTGCGTCGACTTGACTCCTGCCAACAGTCGCGCGCTGCGTCGACTTGACTCCTGCCAACAGTCGGCGTTGCGTGGACTTGACTCCTGCCAACAGTCCGCGCGCGTGGACTTGACTCCTGCCAACAGTCGCGTTGCGTCGACTTGACTCCTGCCAACAGTCGGCGCTGCGTCGACTTGACTCCTGCCAACAGTCCGCGCTGCGTCGACTTGACTCCTGCCAACAGTCCGCGCTGCGTCGACTTGACTCCTGCCAACAGTCTGCGTTGCGTTGACATGACTCCTGCCAACAGTCTGCGTTGCGTCGACTTGACTCCTGCCAACAGTCGGCGTTGCGTCGACTTGACTCCTGCCAACAGTCTGCGTTGCGTCGACTTGACTCCTGCCAACAGTCGGCGTTGCGTCGACTTGACTCCTGCCAACAGTCTGCGTTGCGTCGACTTGACTCCTGCCAACAGTCTGCGTTGCGTCGACTTGACTCCTGCCAACAGTCGGCGTTGCGTCGACTTGACTCCTGCCAACAGTCGGCGCGTTGCGTCGACTTGACTCCTGCCAACAGTCGGCGCGCGTCGACTTGACTCCTGCCAACAGTCTGCGTTGCGTCGACTTGACTCCTGCCAACAGTCGCGTTGCGTCGACTTGACTCCTGCCAACAGTCTGCGTTGCGTCGACTTGACTCCTGCCAACAGTCGCCGTTGCGTCGACTTGACTCCTGCCAACAGTCTGCGTTGCGTCGACTTGACTCCTGCCAACAGTCGGCGTTGCGTTGACTTGACTCCTGCCAACAGTCTGCGTTGCGTCGACTTGACTCCTGCCAACAGTCGGCGTTGCGTTGACTTGACTCCTGCCAACAGTCTGCGTTGCGTTGACATAGTACAATTACGCAATTAACATCCAATCGTGCTCTGTGGCTGGTATAAACATGCAGGCCCAGCTGATTCTGATTTTGTATCACGATGGCAGGAGGAAAAGATCTAAGTGACTTTGAAAGAGGCTTCGTTGTTGGGGCTCGTGTTTCAATAGGAACAGTGACTAAAGTGACATCTGTGGGAAAGACATCAGTAAACGGGGTCGGAAATTGCGTCGACAGTAGGGATGCCACGGTGAGGACGTTTTCCCACCAGTTAATTAACTCGTGACAACATTTTATAAGAAAAGATATTCGTTGATGGTGCTCAATATCTCTAGAGCGCTTTCTTTGATCTTTAATATTAGATCTTTAGATCTTCCCCTTACTTTGAACAAAACGAATGCTTACTGTGTGTAGATTAGAGTTGCTGCCTCCAGATGCTGTCACCTTCATCTGACAAAGTTTACAGATTGCCTCATTAACGTTATCAGGTTCCCTATTAGCATTGGGTTTAAATCTGAAATATTGCCAAATAGGCGCTTTTGCTTTTCGCTTTGACACCAAATCCTCTGCCAGTGTCTTGTCGGTCAGCTCTCCTTACTCTCGTCACGCGATAAGTGAAATCTGACTGCTGCTGTACGGAGCAGACACTTTCAGTTTATAATTGTAGCATCCGTCGTCCGACTAAGTATTGATAACACGCTTAGTATTTTACAAATTAGAGTTCTCAGACCATTTTCACAATATGAGAAAGACTTCCGGATGGGAGTCGAAACGTCTTGATTCTGAAAACAGTGTCCAGACGACTACGACTGAAACCTTTTCTACGATATTCACCAGTCAATAACTTTATTGTTAATGAGACAGCCATGTGATGTAGAAAGGGTGGTGTTAAAAAATACACAAAAACGATCAGAAACAGGGACCTTGGCAATGGATGAAATCTCAACATCAAACATAAAAACTAAATCCAGTGTATTTCCATGAATGTGGGTGGCACTCTGTACATGCTAAACAAGATTGCAACTAGCAACAAGATCCAAGAAATCCAAAGCCCTCGAATCAGTGAAGCCGTTGACATGAAAATTAAAATCACCAAGTAAAATGATTTTAGCACAACTGGGAAGAACAATGCACATAAAATCATAAAACTCCGATAAGAAGTTGCCAAGATGTTCAGGGGGCCGATAGACAGCCGCAGTGAGTACAGGCTGTTGTGCTGTGAAAACTATTGCTAAGCATTCAAATGTTTGAAAACTGCCAAAAGAACATCGAGTGCAGGTAAAACTACTGGAGAAAATAGTGGCGATCTCTCCCCCTCTTTTATTTTGTCTCCTGGAGTATAAAGGTGAAATTAGGTGGCGAAACCTCACACAATACCTGAAATAGTTGAAGCAATGTTCTAGAGGGAAGGATCTTATATTCAAAAGTGCTAACTTTATCGGCTCGGACCTGGGCCTCACTGGGACTGACTCAGACTGATTTTCACTAGGTTGCGAGCGTTTCTGCCATAATGAAGGATCGGTGCAACATTAATGTGCGAGACTGTGCTGTTGTGTAGAGTTCCCCGGTATTTCTTTGTGTTGTTGTGTTGTCCTGTAACTATAACAGGAATGGAGAATATGTCACTTATCACAGCTATAGAAGTGTGGTAGTAACAGTATATATGTGCAGTATAGAACAGTATATGTGTGCAGTATAGAACAGTATATGTGTGTAGTATAGAACAGTATATGTGTGCAGTATAGAACAGTATATGTGTGCAGTATATACCAGTATATGTGTGTAGTATAGAACAGTATATGTGTGTAGTATAGAACAGTATATGTGTGCAGTATAGAACAGTATATGTGTGCAGTATAGAACAGTATATGTGTGTAGTATATAACAGTATATGTGTGTAGTATAGAACAGTATATGTGTGCAGTATAGAACAGTATATGTGTGCAGTATATAACAGTATATGTGTGTAGTATAGAACAGTATATGTGTGCAGTATATAACAGTATATGTGTGCAGTATATAACAGTATATGTGTGCAGTATAGAACAGTATATGTGTGCAGTATAGAACAGTATATGTGTGCAGTATAGAACAGTATATGTGTGCAGTATAGAACAGTATAGTATAGTATATGCAGTATATAACAGTATATGTGCAGTATATACAGCAGTATATGTGTGCAGTATAGAACAGTATATGTGTGCAGTATAGAACAGTATATGTGTGCAGTATAGAACAGTATATGTGTGCAGTATAGAACAGTATATGTGTGCAGTATAGAACAGTATATGTGTGCAGTATAGAACAGTATATGTGTGCAGTATAGAACAGTATATGTGTGCAGTATAGAACAGTATATGTGTGCAGTATAGAACAGTATATGTGTGCAGTATAGAACAGTATATGTGTGCAGTATATAACAGTATATGTGTGCAGTATATAACAGTATATGTGTGCAGTATAGAACAGTATATGTGTGCAGTATAGAACAGTATATGTGTGCAGTATAGAACAGTATATGTGTGCAGTATAGAACAGTATATGTGTGCAGTATAGAACAGTATATGTGTGCAGTATAGAACAGTATATGTGTGCAGTATAGAACAGTATATGTGTGCAGTATAGAACAGTATATGTGTGCAGTATAGAACAGTATATGTGTGCAGTATAGAACAGTATATGTGTGCAGTATAGAACAGTATATGTGTGCAGTATAGAACAGTATATGTGTGCAGTATAGAACAGTATATGTGTGCAGTATAGAACAGTATATGTGTGCAGTATAGAACAGTATATGTGTGCAGTATAGAACAGTATATGTGTGCAGTATAGAACAGTATATGTGTGCAGTATAGAACAGTATATGTGTGCAGTATAGAACAGTATATGTGTGCAGTATATGTAGTATAGAACAGTATATGTGTGCAGTATAGAACAGTATATGTGTGCAGTATAGAACAGTATATGTGTGCAGTATATAACAGTATATGTGTGCAGTATATAACAGTATATGTGTGCAGTATAGAACAGTATATGTGTGCAGTATAGAACAGTATATGTGTGCAGTATAGAACAGTATATGTGTGCAGTATAGAACAGTATATGTGTGCAGTATAGAACAGTATATGTGTGCAGTATATAACAGTATATGTGTGCAGTATATAACAGTATATGTGTGCAGTATAGAACAGTATATGTGTGCAGTATAGAACAGTATATGTGTGCAGTATATAACAGTATATGTGTGCAGTATATAACAGTATATGTGTGCAGTATATAACAGTATATGTGTGCAGTATATAACAGTATATGTGTGCAGTATAGAACAGTATATGTGTGCAGTATAGAACAGTATATGTGTGCAGTATAGAACAGTATATGTGTGCAGTATAGAACAGTATATGTGTGCAGTATAGAACAGTATATGTGTGCAGTATATAACAGTATATGTGTGCAGTATAGAACAGTATATGTGTGCAGTATAGAACAGTATATGTGTGCAGTATAGAACAGTATATGTGTGCAGTATAGAACAGTATATGTGTGCAGTATATAACAGTATATGTGTGCAGTATATAACAGTATATGTGTGCAGTATAGAACAGTATATGTGTGCAGTATAGAACAGTATATGTGTGCAGTATAGAACAGTATATGTGTGCAGTATATAACAGTATATGTGTGCAGTATATAACTGCAGTGTATTGTGACAGATGTACTACTATCGATATGAGAACGCTGAGGTCAGCTGCTGCTACAAATACCTGATGTTCAGTTACAACATCATCTTCTGGGTGAGTTACCTGCCTACATACATATATACCTGGTTACCTGAACACGTTAACCTGATTATATGTTCACTTGTTAAACTGACTGAGCCGTGTTTTCTTTGAAAGGTGTTTCCTGTCTGTAGTCAGTTAACAGGAAGTGATGTCAGCGGTATCCTGTGTGGTTGAGGCGGCAGGAAATGTGAAATCTTTCTCAATCTCTGTTCTCGTGTTCTAGTGAAACGTCGTCAGTCACAGTTCAGTTCTCGTTCAGAGTCACAGACCAGTTCAGTGTGAATGACCTGTAGAGGTCTCACTCCTGGTTTATCAGGAAACTTTAGCTGGTGACTTTAGACAAGTATCCCAGCATGCATTTCACATCAACCAGCGGTGATGGAGCAGTTTTTCAGTCAGACTCACAAGGGCTGTAATTTTCATCATGCAGCTTATTATGTCACTTTATTAAGTTTAGTTTTTTTCAGGTGAGAAATGAATGCAGGTCTGTGTCTGTTTTTGGATATGACTAAACACTGGTCTCTATTGGATCAGATTAATTGCTGGTGTGTGTCTTTGTTGCAGCTGGCTGGAGCTGCCTTCATTTCAGTTGGTTTCTGGGCGTGGAGTGAAAAGGTGAATGAACACTCACTCAGTAATCACACAACAGTATTTATCTCTTGTATCATTTAGAATAAGAGCGAAATGAGTTAAGTTGATTATTTTAATGCGATTTTACACACGTTTTATCAGATTACATATGACATTTATCATCACATCATTTTAAAATCTAAAAGTTAGACCTCTTGTACTGGACTGACTGTTTACTGGTTTACCTTTCCTGAATTGGTCTGTTGTGGTTTACAGGGAATCCTGTTGGATCTGACCCAGGTGACCCAGCTGCATGGTTTCGACCCGGTCTGGTTGGTCCTGGTGGTGGGCGGAGTCACCTTCATCCTGGGCTTCGCCGGCTGTGTGGGAGCTCTGAGAGAAAACATCTGTCTGCTAAAGTTTGTACGTTTAAAAACTTCTGTCTGCTAACGTTTGTACGTTTAAAAACATCTTGCTGCGCATTTTGTTGCGCATTAAACCAGTCCTTGTGTTTTTCTGGTCAGTTTTCCGGCGTGATCGGCTTCATCTTCATCCTGGAGCTGACGGCGGCGGTGCTGGCGGTTGTTTTTCAGAGTCAGGTCAGAGAGTGGATCAACGACTTCTTCCTGGCAAACATCAAAGGGTACAGAGACGACATCGACCTGCAGAACCTCATCGACTCTCTGCAGAGGATGGTAACTCGTCACGTCTGTGTTTGGTTGTGTTTCAAATAGAAAGTCCGGTGGGGGGGGCAACAGTAAAGTTACTACATAAACTCAATAATATTCCAATGGAAACAAATCTAAAATGTCAGTAAAATAAAGAGCCTAAGATCCCTGACATAAAAACACTGAGTAAAGTTCGGAAAGAATGAAGAACTCAGTCAGTCCGTCCTCCTGTCCTCTGTCCGCCTCCCTCTGCTGCTGCTGTGACTCTGCAGGTAAGTTACCTGGCGGAGGGGGGAGGCGCTGCTTTGTCTCAGCCAGCAGGAAGTTTACAAGAGTTTGTCAAATTTTAAGATTCGTGTCAAACTAAGATAAACAGTCCGACTACATACAGACGGCCCGTTTTAGCTTGTTTGTAACCATTCGCTGTTAGCTTAACAAGCGTGCTGTGGTTGTAGCAGCAACAACAACTCTTTCTCTGGACAAAGCAACTCATTGTTGATGGAGATGGTTTTAATACAAGAGCTTTAAAGGGGTTAAATTTAATATCAAGATTGGAGATTAAATTGAAAATAGACTTGTATATTAAGGCAACACCTCGACCTTGTTTAGCAACATGGGCTTTGGTGTAGTCAGGTGGGGAATCTTCAGTTAATGGTAGGAAGAGATTTGGTTTCAGCCATGTTTCACATAAACCCATCCTGTCCAGTAATCAAGTAATTTCTCAGTAAGGCTACGGTAGACAGTGATCTGATATTTATAAAACCTAATTTGAGGGTCTTGTTGGGGCTGCAGTTTCATTAGTAGGCCAATCTGTAGCGCTAGCAGTAGCTGCTGTATTATGCCTCATTATCATTATTATTATTATTATTATTGGACATTTTTTTCACGCCACGGTGTGAGGATATATGTGTGATTACCTTAAATATTTTGATTTGTAGGACTTTATCGGGTGCTTTGTGGGACACTTCACCACCACCAATGGTAGGGATGATAATTAGATTTTTGTGATTGACATATTTAGGGAAAGAGAACTCGTGCGTAATACAGCGGGGGGGGGGACAACGACTGGGCTATCAGTCTGATAGAGCCGTCCGATCTCAGCAGGTTGGGGCAGCCCAAACAAGAAGGCCAGTTATCAACAAAACCAAATCCCTGCTCCCTACTGAAACGAGCCAGCCAGCGGTTCAGTGAAGTAAGCCATTACAAGGACAGGCTAGTCATGATGTGGAGTTCAGACACCTTTAGTTAAACCTGTAGGATCTTGTTCTTGTTTAGTAAAGTAACTTCTTTCTTTATTCCTGTTAAGTATCTTGTTCTCTTAACAGAACCACTGCTGTGGAGCTCAGGAACCGGACGACTGGGATCTGAACGTTTATTTCAGCTGTAACGGGACTCATCGCAGCAGAGAGAAGTGTGGCGTTCCTTTCTCCTGCTGCAACACTGATCCTGCTGTGAGTTTATCACTGATCAGTACTGATCAATACACAAGATTAGACACCCTGGTTACATAACAGTATAATAAGTCTGAAGTTGATACTTTTGTTTGTGTTTGTTTCAGGACTCAGTGGTGAACACTCAGTGTGGCTATGACGTGAGAAACAGACCAAAGGTGAGGTCACTTCCTGTTCTTTAAGTCTAGCTTCCTGTTGGGACAGGTGAGGGTCAGCATGTTGGGGTAGGTGTGTCTCTACAGGTAGTACAGGAAGTTTAGATTTATCAGTGTAAATTATAATTAAACAATGCAGAGGTTTATAACACAGTGACGTCACAGTGACACAGTCCGTGGCTTCACATCATCACATCACAAAAACACGAGAAGTGTTTGAGACGATGAGACAGTTGCTTCACATGAAAGCATCTTAAAATATAAAAGACATTGACGACACGGCGGCTTAAAGAGAAACTGTAAGAATTAAAGTGCTTATTGCACGAAGATTTAGCATTAGAGCTCAGCAGCTTGATGGAGGCTGGAACAAACAATAGCTTCAAGTGGTTTGATTCGCACTCTGGCACAGTCTTCTTCCCAGGGCTGGGTATGAACGACGGTGCAGTCACTCACTTCAAAGGAGCAAGCTGGATAAACAGTTTTTATCAACCTGGATAACTGGACTAAAATAAAGAAACGGGTGGAATATCTGTACAGTATTGGACTATGTAAAATATAAATAAATGTCGAAAGGAACTTTAATAACAAACAGTATAGCAGCAATACGCCTCTGTAACGTCTAGTCTGCGTAATCCAGTGAAGAAGAAGAAGATGGGAATGACTGTGTGGGAAATAGTGACAGACTGAGACCTCTTACTTTCTCTGTGTTAAAGAGCTGCTAGCCCGGGTCTGACTACCTGTTGGACTGTTAGCAGCACCATGTTTGCAGTCAGAAACACTCTCCGCCTCGGGTTCAGGTTATCCATCCCCGCGGTGGCGGGGAGAGGATGCGCCGGGGCTTTCATCCCGCGCACAATGCGGTGAACGGACTCCTCGACGAGCAGATACAGGTTAGCTGTACTGGCTAGCTAACAAGCAGGGCACAAAGTTAATTTAGTCATCTGTGCAGCAGCTGGCGGTAAAATCAAACAGTGAGCCCCCCGCTGGGTATAACGGAGCGTTTTTCCTGCACCCCTCTACGACGTGTAACGTTGGACAGCCAGTCGCCAGCATTACATTATTACATTTACTCCTTAGGTATCTAAATTTGGTACCGAATGACGAGGCATTTTTTGATACTCGATGGTATTGAAGCAATTCAGTCGGTGCCATAACAGTATCGAAGTGCGGTACCCAGCCCTACTTCTTCCTGATGGCAGAGGTTCGTATTCAGAGAAAATGGGATGTTGAGGACCCGGAATGATTGTTGTTGCTCGTTTCGTGACTGCCTGCTCGTACAGGCTCGGTATGCGCTCATATTCTTTCTTCCCTATTTCCTTCATAGCTATTTTGTGCATAGTGGCAAGCCTGCTATTCAGTTGCATGCTGTAATTCTGTATCTGGTGTTGCTCTCTAGGATTGCCGGTTGAACATCAGCATGCTCCGGCTGCTCGCTGCGTACAGCCTCAGTCTCTTGCACAGGTCATCAATGCGTGTTAACCTGCCAAGGTTGTCTATGTGGACACCTAAGTATTTGTACGAGGACACCTGAATGATGGTCTGGTTTTCGATGTCAGTCACTGGCTCGAGGACCATCGCCTGTGTTTTGGTGACATTTACAATGAGACGGTTGGTGTCACACAGGCAGAGTGACCTGAAGTGAAATACTCTCAGTATGAAATCAATATCCAGTATTGTTTGTGTTTAAACAGAAACATGTAATTAACGTTTATATGTCCTAAGGGGAACGTGTGGCTGACGTTACATTTTAACAGGAATCTTGTGTTCTAGT
Source organism: Siniperca chuatsi (assembly GCF_020085105.1). Classification (NCBI taxonomy): domain Eukaryota; kingdom Metazoa; phylum Chordata; class Actinopteri; order Centrarchiformes; family Sinipercidae; genus Siniperca; species Siniperca chuatsi. The sequence goes on from NC_058052.1 coordinate 29,955,532, forward strand.
AGGAACAGGCCTGTTAAAAAACATATGTTAACATGTTCTGGTTAGAAAACTAATGACATGTTCTAATTTTCTAACGCGAACATACTGTTGATGTTGTAATGATCTTGTGTTCAAACAGGAATCAGAAATACTTTATTGATCCCCGAGGGGAAACTCTTTCGTTACAGCTGCTCACTGTCACGTCAGTGCACACAGGAACAGAAGCACTAAGCAAATGAAAATATAATACACTATAATACAGGTCAGATAAATTGAGTGTAAAAGCTAAAATAAGTGTAAGTACCAAAGTGGATTTAGAGGTTGATAAGTATGTACGGTATAATACAATGTAATAATCTAAGTAATAAAAAATAGTGCAATAATGAACCTGCTCTTGTAACATGTCGTTAAGGTTCGGGAACATGTTCTTTAACGTTCTTCAATGTTCCTGTACAGGGTGAGTGGAGTGACCATATCTACGTTAAAGGTTGCATCGCTGCGTTGGAGGACTGGTTACCTGGAAATCTCTACACTGTGGCCATCGTGTTCATCGTGATCTCTCTGCTGCAGGTACAAATACTCTCACATTACTGTGTACTTTAACAGTAATGTGTGTGTACCGTTACTGTAACAGTAATGTGTGTGTACCGTTACTGTAACAGTAGTGTGTGTGTGTACGGTACTGTAACAGTAGTGTGTGTGTGTGTGTACGGTACTGTAACAGTAATGTGTGTGTACCGTTACTGTAACAGTAATGTGTGTGTGTGTGCAACAGTAGTGTAACAGTACTGTGTGTGTGTGTGTGTGTGTACCGTTACTGTAACAGTAGTGTGTGTGCGTACCGTTACTGTAACAGTAGTGTGTGTGTGTGTGTGTGTGTGTGTGTACGGTACTGTAACAGTAATGTGTGTGTACCGTTACTGTAACAGTAGTGTGTGTGTGTGTGTGTGTGTGTGTACCGTTACTGTAACAGTAGTGTGTGTGTGTACCGTTACTGTAACAGCTGTGTGTGTGTGTGTGTGTACGTTACTGTAACAGTAGTGTGTGTGTGTGTGTGTGTACCGTTACTGTAACAGTAGTGTGTGTGCGTACCGTTACTGTAACAATAGTGTGTGTGTACCGTTACTGTAACAGTAATGTGTGTGTACCGTTACTGTAACAGTAGTGTGTGTGTGTGTGTGTACCGTTACTGTAACAGTAGTGTGTGTGTGTACCGTTACTGTAACAGCTGTGTGTGTGTGTGTGTACGTTACTGTAACAGTAGTGTGTGTGTGTGTGTGTGTGTACCGTTACTGTAACAGTAGTGTGTGTGCGTACCGTTACTGTAACAGTAGTGTGTGTGTACCGTTACTGTAACAGTAGTGTGTGTGTGTGTACCGTTACTGTAACAGTAGTGTGTGTGTGTGTACCGTTACTGTAACAGTAGTGTGTGTACCGTTACTGTAACAGTAGTGTGTGTGTGTGTGTGTACCGTTACTGTAACAGTAGTGTGTGTGCGTACCGTTACTGTAACAGTAGTGTGTGTGTGTGTGTGTGTGTGTACCGTTACTGTAACAGTGTGTGTGTGTGTGTGTGTGTGTAGTGTGTGTACCGTTACTGTAACAGTAGTGTGTGTGTGTGTGTGTACCGTTACTGTAACAGTAGTGTGTGTGCGTACCGTTACTGTAAAAGTAGTGTGTGTGTGTGTGTGTGTACCGTTACTGTAACAGTAGTGTGTGTGCGTACCGTTACTGTAACAGTAGTGTGTGTGTGTGTGTACGTTACTGTAACAGCAGTGTGTGTCTGTGTACCGTTACTGTAACAGTAGTGTGTGTGTGTGTGTGTACGTTACTGTAACAGCAGTGTGTGTCTGTGTGCACTGTTACTGTAACAATAGTGTGTGTGCGTACCGTTACTGTAACAGTAGTGTGTGTGTGTGTGTGTACCGTTACTGTAACAGTAGTGTGTGTGCGTACCGTTACTGTAACAGTAGTGTGTGTGTGTGTGTGTGTGTACCGTTACTGTAACAGTAATGTGTGTGTACCGTTACTTTAACAGTGGTGTGTGTGTACCGTTACTGTAACAGTAGTGTGTGTGTGTACCGTTACTGTAACAATAGTGTGTGTGTGTGTACCGTTACTGTAACAGTAGTGTGTGTGTGTGTACCGTTACTGTAACAGTAGTGTGTGTGTACCGTTACTGTAACAGTAGTGTGTGTGTGTACCGTTACTGTAACAGTAGTGTGTGTGTGTGTGTACCACTGTAACAGTAGTGTGTGTGTGTGTGTGTACCGTTACTGTAACAGTAGTGTGTGTGTGTGCCGTTACTGTAACTGTAACAGTGTGTGTGTGTGTGTGTGTGTGTGTGTACTGTTACTGTAACAGTAGTGTGTGTGTGTACCGTTACTGTAACAGTAGTGTGTGTGTGTGTGTGTGTGTGTGTGTACCGTTACTGTAACAGTAGTGTGTGTGTGTACCGTTACTGTAACAGTAGTGTGTGTGTACCGTTACTGTAACAGTAGTGTGTGTGTGTGTGTGTACCGTTACTGTAACAGTAGTGTGTGTGCGTACCGTTACTGTAACAGTAGTGTGTGTGTGTGTGTGTGTGTGTACGTTACTGTAACAGTAGTGTGTGTGTGTGTGCACTGTAACAGTAGTGTGTGTGTGTACCGTTACTGTAACAGTAGTGTGTGTGTGTGTGTACCGTTACTGTAAAAGTAGTGTGTGTGTGTACCGTTACTGTAACAGTAGTGTGTGTGCGTACCGTTACTGTAACAGTAGTGTGTGTGTGTGTGTGTACGTTACTGTAACAGCAGTGTGTGTCTGTGTACCGTTACTGTAACAGTAGTGTGTGTGTGTGTGTGTACCGTTACTGTAACAGTAGTGTGTGTGCGTACCGTTACTGTAACAATAGTGTGTGTGCGTACCGTTACTGTAACAGTAGTGTGTGTGTGTGTGTGTGTGTGTGTACCGTTACTGTAACAGTAGTGTGTGTGTGTACCGTTACTGTAACAGTAGTGTGTGTGTGTGTGTGTGTGTGTGTGTGTGTACCGTTACTGTAACAGTAATGTGTGTGTACGTTACTTTAACAGTGGTGTGTGTGCGTACCGTTACTGTAACAGTAGTGTGTGTGTACCGTTACTGTAACAGTAGTGTGTGTGTGTGTGTGTGTGTGTACCGTTACTGTAACAGTAGTGTGTGTGTGTACCGTTACTGTAACAATAGTGTGTGTGCGCACTGCCGTTACTGTAACAATAGTGTGTGTGCGCGCACTGTTACTGTAACAGTAGTGTGTGTGTGTGTGTGTGTGTACCGTTACTGTAACAGTAGTGTGTGTGTGTACCGTTACTGTAACAGTAGTGTGTGTGTGTGTACTGTTACTGTAACAGTAGTGTGTGTGTGTGTGTGTATGTGTACCGTTACTGTAACAATAGTGTGTGTGTGTGTGTGTGTGTACCGTTACTGTAACAGTAGTGTGTGTGTGTGTGTGTGTACCGTTACTGTAACAATAGTGTGTGTGTGTACCGTTACTGTAACAGTAGTGTGTGTGTGTGTGTGTGTGTGTGTGTGTACCGTTACTGTAACAGTAGTGTGTGTGTGTACCGTTACTGTAACAATAGTGTGTGTGTGTACCGTTACTGTAACAGTAGTAATAAAATAATAATAAAACTTTATTTACAGAGCACTTATCAAAACAAAGTACAAAGTGCTTCACAACAAGAGAAATAAAATAACACAGTGAATGATGAAATATAAAGAAATAAAACACATGAAATACAGAAAAGCAATAAAATAAACAGTAAAATAAACAGCCAGTTCACGTAAAATCAGGATCTGCTTTCAGATAAAAATGTGTTTTGAGACGAGATTTAAACGAAGACACTGACTCAGACAGCCTGATGTCTTCGGGCAGGTTGTTCCAGAGCCTCGGGGCCCTGATGGCAAAAGCTCTGTCCCCCTTAGTTTTCATCCTGGACTCGGGAACAGACAGGAGACCCCTGCCCGAAGATCTCAGACTACGTGAAGGTTCATAAGGGATTACAAGGTCTAAAATATAATCTGGGGCCATGAAGAGCCTTAAAAGTAATCAACAAGATCTTAAAATCAATCCTGAAACCAACAGGGAGCCAGTGTAAAGAGGCAAAAACAGGTATTATGTGGTCATACTTCTTGGTCCTGGTTTACAGCCGAGCAGCTGAGTTCTGTACAGTCTGCAGTCGTGTCAGAGCTTTTTGATTAAGACAAGTGAACAGGCTGTTACAATAATCAAGGCGTGAGGAGATAAAAGCATGTACAACAGTTTCTGCATCACTAAGATTTAAAATAGATCGTATTTTTGCAATATTTCTGAGGTGATAGAAACATGTTTGGACAAGCTTAGTGATATGTTGCTCAAAACATTAACTGCCATCAAACAGGACACCAAGATTTCGTGCAACAGGCTTGATATGTTGTGACAGGTTATCAGTAGATGGCAGTATTTGTTTTGTGATGTGTTGGGGCCCAATAACAAGGATTTCAGTTTTATTTGAGTTGAGCTGAAGAAAATTTATCGACATCCAATTTTTTATGTCAGACAGGCAGTCCTGCAGAGAACTCAGCGTACTAAGGTCAGTGGGCTTGACAGGAAAGTACAACTGTGTGTCATCCGCATAACAATGAAAAGAAATACCATGTCTGCGGATGACATCACCCAAGGGAAGCATGTATAAGGAGAACAATATTGGTCCCAGAATTGAGCCTTGAGGCACACCATACTTGATATGGTAAAAGGATGACTTGAAGTTATTAATGCTGACACAGAATTTCCTATTGGACAGATAAGATGCGAACCAGTCTAGTGCAGTTCCAGATACGCCCCCCCAGTGCCTCAGTCTATCTAAAAGAACGCCATGATCAATTGTATCAAAGGCAGCACTTATGTCCAACAGCACAAGAATTGAACACATGCCTGCGTCTGCATTCATTAAAAGGTCATTAGTGACTTTGAGAAGGGCTGTCTCAGTGCTGTGGTGCTGACGAAAGCCAGATTGGAACTTTTCAAAGGTATTATTGTTTTCCACAGCAGCAAGGAGCTGCTTAGATACAAGTTTTTCGAGAATCTTCGAAATAAAAGGCAATTTGGAGATTGGACGATAGTTATCCAGGAGGGTTGGATCAAGCGTAGTGTGTGTGTGTGTAGTGTCTGTAACAGTACTGAAGTACTCTTGTTATAATACATTTCGTCTGAAATTCTAACTTTAAATCTAAAATCTTTACAGAAATATAATCAGTGGCTGTATTTATTCTGATAAATCTTTAGTGTTTTTGTTTGATATGTTCTTAAAATTAATTAATCAATCAATAATTAGGTGAGATCAGACATTCGAGTGTTGTGTGTCTACTGGTTTCTACTGTTCACAGCTTCCTGTTGACTCAGCAGTTATCAGAGTTACGTACCTGATGTCTGTTTACCTGTTTACTGTGATCAGATGGTGGGGATCTACCTGGCCAGGACTCTGATCTCTGACATCGAGAAGGTCAAATTCAGCTACTGAAGCGACACCTGCAGGGGGCGGAGCCTCCATCAGCTGTTACTGGACCAAGTTTCTTCAGTCAGATGTGCCTTCTTCTTCTTCTTCAGTAACTCTGCTGTATCTGCCTTCACTTCCTGTCATCACTTCGTCTTCTGGTGATCTCGTTGCTATGGTAACTGAAAACATGGCGTTGTGTTGAATGTGTGAAGCCTCCAAAGTCCTGAAAGAGGATATTTTTTTTGTTCCTGTGTGAAAGATGCATCTAATAATCTTCTGATAAAAAATAAATCTCTCTGGACTTCAGGGCTCCGTGAGAACGGGACGTTCTGTTGATGCTTTTTTATTTGTGTTTTTTATATCGTTGTTTATGTTGTTTTGTCACTGAGAGCTTCATCATCTAACAGACATGTGCCTGCTCAGCACCAGACTGCCTTCACTTTTCCTGCAGTTTAAGAATGAACACAAACTGTTTCTCACTGCAGATTCAGGCCCTTTTCTACTGCTTCAGTCTTCTCTGTGACTGTTTCTTGACCCAGTGTGACCTTTGACCTGATTAGCTTTTTACCGTTCAGTGCCACCCTCATCATCTTCATCATCATCAGATTGAACTCAGGTCTTTTGTTCCTGTTTCTGTTTTCTTTCAGTCTCTGAACATCATGTGACTCGTCCTGAAATGATTGTCCTCATTATTGATTAATCTACTTATATTATTATTACTTATATACTATTAATCAATTAGTCATTCAGTCTATAAAACATCATAAAGGAGTTGTTGATGTCTTCAGACGTCTCGTTTTGTCTAAAACCCAGAGATTCAGTTTACTGAGATAAAACAGACGCTGCAGAAACTGATACCAGAGAAGAGTTTCTATTTGATAAAAGACTGAAATGATTAATTGATTATCAAAATAGATGCTGATTAATCGATTCAGTCTCATCCTTCATCATCATCATCGTCTGTTTCAGTGATTTAAAACAGGAAATTAACCTTTGATAGAAAAACAGGTTCGTAGCATCCGGTTTGGTCTCGGTATCCTGTAGCAGAAGATGAAGTCTTTTCCGTCTTGTCCACAAATACGACCCAGAGAGAGAAACTGGAAACATCAAAATGTTTGTTTTTCCTTGAAAAGTTTTGAAATAGTTTCCAGTTTTGAAACATAAACAAACTGAAGTTAAAATCAGTTTAAACCACAGACTGTAAATTAAGATGGCCGACGCGTCTCCTCTTCCTCCCGCTGGACTAAATGAAGCCAACTTACCCGGATACGGGAGCTGCCATCTTGGCTGGTGACGTCATTTGGAGCCGGAGTCTGCGCAGTAGTGATCGGGTTGGAGCCGCGGTATCGAGGCCCCGCCCACACACGCGGCGGACCCAGCAGAGCTCAGCTGTCAATCGTGACGTGAAGCCCCGTTTTTATAGCATCAAATAACGAATTAAAATCAAACTTAAAAGAAAAACGAACACTTGAACAAACATCAGCGTGAAGAGAACGACCTAAAGTGACAGAAACCATCTTTGGGAAAAGTTGATTTGACGTACTTTGAGTTTTTAGTTTGGCTCGTGTCCCACCCGCTAACATGGAGGGGGTGGGGCTTATGAGCTGTACTGCAGCCCGCCAGCAGGGGGCGGTCCAGATGTTCTGGCTTCACTGCGGGGAGCTGACGTGTCGTCCATCTTTAAATACAGTCTGTGGTCTGAACAAACAGACGACGTTAAATCACAGACTGCTCCTTTAAAATGTTTCAGCTTCAGGTCATGTGATCACATGTTGATTGAATATGAAGACTGAGAACTTTATTGACACTGGATTCATGTTACCGAGCTTTGAATAAAGCTTTTTTGTTGAAATGTTTTGTATGAATATATATTTCAGGATGTTTGAGCCAATCAGAACAAACCAGAGAAAAATCTGAATTATCGGTAAAATTTTCTGCTTTAGCTGATTTTTTTTTTCTTTCTGTTTAATGATTTTAATTATCATTTCATGATTTTAATGATTTAATTTCAGTTTTTGTGTTTGACTTTAAAAATAGACGACTTATTCTGAAGGGATTCTGTTTTATAAAAGTGAATTTTTGTCTTTTTATAGTCAACAAAATAAAAATGAAGTTTCGTCTGAGTTTGTTGTCTGATAGTTTTACTTAAAAAATGTGTTTGTTGATTTATGAACTGATGAATGGTAAACAGTGCTTTAATTGTATATTGTAACAGTTCAAACACTAATGAAGAAGAAACGTTTGTATTGCGTCACTTCCTCCTGTTAGTGTTTGTGTGATGACGGTGAGTGGCCGCCGGGTGGCGCTGCTGCTGCTCAGAGAAACAGCAGCTGAACGTTTGCAGTGAGACGCTGAAACCTGACCTGCCTCCCCCTAAGTCTCCCCCGTCTCCTCAGTCCTCCCCCCTCCTCCTCCGGGGGAAGCGCGCGCTGCCAGAGCAGGCGGAGTCGGAAACGCGCAGCAGCGTCGGTCCGTCGTGTCTGCGGCTCCGCGGCTTCTCTCGTCTCTCTTTCGGCTGTCGGATCCTCCAGGGAGCGGCTTCAACTCCCAGTCCGCAGGAAAGCGGCGGATCTTCGGCCCCACGGACGGACGGACACGGCGGGCAGCGCGGCGGGGACAGACCCGACTCGGCTCGGCTCGGCTCTTCCTCCCCCCGCTGCGGTGGAAAAACCCGGACGGAGGCCCGCAGTGTGCGCTCAGCCTCCCGCAGGCCTCCGGCCCGGACTCCCGCTTTTCTACCGGAAAATGGACGGATTCACCGGCAGTTTAGGTGAGTCCCAGCCGCCGCTCCCGCCCTAAAGATCACCTGGTCACCTGTCCGTGCAGCGGCGGGACTGTGAGAGCCGCACGCGCCTCAGGCGGCTTTACACGTGTCACTGCTGTATTTATCAAAAATACTCTGCACCGCCCCTCCGGCGGCTGCAGGGCCACAAAACCAACAGCTCCTCCTGATGGAGACTCTTCAGATTCCTGGACCCCCCAAAGATGAAGACCTGGATGTGTTTGAAACGGGGGGGGGGGCAGTTAGATCCGAAACATCTCGTGAAGTTTCTGTCATGTACTCTGATGTGAAGCTTCAGGTCCCCGAACCACAGCTTGGACACCACTCTGTGTGTGTGTGTGTGTGTGTGTGTATATGTTACTGTGTGTGTGTGTGTGTGTGTGTATATGTTACTGTGTGTGTGTGTGTGTGTGTGTATATGTTACTGTTTGTTACTGTGTGTGTGTGTGCGTGCGTGCGTGCGTGGACTCTGATCTGCAGAACAAAGACTCAGGAAATGATTTATTCATCCAGACTGTGTGTGTGTGTGTTTCAGTGTGTTTCAGGAAGTAGTCAGATCCGGTGGCTGCAGTATATAAACAGATGTCACAGTGAGTTGACTGACGTCAGCAGATCAATAGCAATAATCACATTTATTTAAAATCAAACATTAAAAATGAAACTTGTTACACTTTTTAAACTTAGTAAAAATCTGGATGAACTTTAAACTTTTATTGATTCAATAATTGTTTTATTCTGTCATAAAACATGTTTTATTGACAAGTTACGCACCGAAAAAGTGTCTGAATAATAATAATGATACTAAAAAATAAAATAGGGAAACTGAATAATAAATGTTAGACCTTCAGTGTGAGAACAGCTGATGAACTGAAACACAATAAAATTATTAAAACTCCCTTTGAGCTTCTGAACTCAATCAGGATGAAAGAAAAATAAAGTTACTTACAGGTACTTACTGTTTGTTAGTTACAGGTACTTACTGTTTGTTAGTTACATGTAATTGTGGTTAGTTACTTATAGGTACTTACTGTTAGTTACTTATAGGTACTTACTGTTAGTTACTTACAGGTACTTACTGTTTGTTACTTACAGGTACTTACTGTTTGTTAGTTACAGGTACTTACTGTTTGTTAGTTACAGGTACTTACTGTTTGTTAGTTACATGTAATTGTGCTTAGTTACTTATAGGTACTTACTGTTAGTTACTTACAGGTACTTACTGTTAGTTACTTACAGGTACTTACTGTTTGTTACTTACAGGTACTTACTGTTTGTTAGTTACAGGTACTTACTGTTTGTTAGTTACAGGTACTTACTGTTTGTTAGTTACAGGTACTTACTGTTTGTTAGTTACAGGTACTTACTGTTAGTTAGTTACAGGTACTTACTGTTTGTTAGTTACAGGTACTTACTGTTTGTTACTTACAGGTACTTACTGTTTGTTAGTTACAGGTACTTACTGTTAGTTAGTTACAGGTACTTACTGTTAGTTAGTTACAGGTACTTACTGTTTGTTAGTTACAGGTACTTACTGTTTGTTACTTACAGGTACTTACTGTTAGTTACTTATAGGTACTTACTGTTTGGTACTTATAGGTACTTACTGTTAGTTACTTACAGGTACTTACTGTTAGTTACTCATAGGTACTTACTGTTAGTTACTCATAGGTACTTGCGGTTTGTTACTTACAGGTACTTGCTGTTACTTACAGGTACTTACTGTTTGTTAGTTACATGTAATTGTGGTTAGTTTCTTACAGGTACTTACTGTTTGTTAGTTACAGGTACTTACTGTTTGTTACTTACAGGTAATTGTGGTTAGTTTCTTACAGGTACTTACTGTTTGTTAGTTACAGGTACTTACTGTTTGTTACTTACAGGTAATTGTGGTTAGTTTCTTACAGGTACTTACTGTTTGTTAGTTACAGGTACTTACTGTTTGTTAGTTACAGGTACTTACTGTTTGTTAGTTACAGGTACTTACTGTTTGTTACTTACAGGTACTTACTGTTAGTTACTTATAGGTACTTACTGTTTGGTACTTACAGGTACTTACTGTTAGTTACTTATAGGTACTTACTGTTAGTTACTTATAGGTACTTACTGTTAGTTACTTATAGGTAATTGTGGTTAGTTTCTTACAGGCACTTACTGTTTGTTAGTTACATGTAATTGTGGTTAGTTACTTATAGGTACTTACTGTTAGTTACTTATAGGTACTTACTGTTAGTTACTTACAGGTACTTACTGTTAGTTACTTACAGGTACTTACTGTTTGTTACTTACAGGTACTTACTGTTAGTTACTCATAGGTACTTGCGGTTTGTTACTTACAGGTACTTGCTGTTACTTACAGGTACTTACTGTTTGTTAGTTACATGTAATTGTGGTTAGTTTCTTACAGGTACTTACTGTTTGTTAGTTACAGGTACTTACTGTTTGTTACTTACAGGTAATTGTGGTTAGTTTCTTACAGGTACTTACTGTTTGTTAGTTACAGGTACTTACTGTTAGTTACTTACAGGTACTTACTGTTAGTTACTTATAGGTACTTACTGTTAGTTACTTACAGGTACTTACTGTTTGTTACTTACAGGTAATTGTGATTAGTTTCTTACAGGTACTTGCGGTTTGTTACTTACAGGTACTTACTGTTAGTTACTTATAGGTACTTACTGTTACTTATAGGTACTTAGTGTTTGTTACTTACAGGTAATTGTGATTAGTTTCTTACAGGTAATTGTGGTTAGTTTCTTACAGGTACTTACTGTTAGTTACTTACAGGTACTTACTGTTAGTTACTTATAGGTACTTACTGTTTGTTACTTACAGGTAATTGTGGTTAGTTTCTTACAGGTACTTACTGTTAGTTAATTACAGGTACTTACTGTTTGTTACTTACAGGTACTTGCTGTTAGTTACTTACAGGTACTTGCTGTTAGTTTCAGGTACTTGCTGTTAGTTACTTATAGGTACTTACTGTTTGTTACTTACAGGTAATTGTGGTTAGTTTCTTACAGGTACTTGCTGTTACTTACAGGTACTTACAGGTATTTTTTAGGGAACTAACAGCTGCCTGACTCAAATGACCTAAACCACAGAGAAACGTCAAGTTAACTCTTTAGATCCTCACATACAGGACCGGACCTGAACCAGGTGTTTTCAGGGTAAAATTAGTCTTATTGAACTTCATTAAACATTTAGTTTAAACTGTCGTCAGTAACCACATTAATAACCAGATGAAATGTGTAATTCAGCAGCTGATCGATCACTTCCTAAGTTCACCTCACAGTAATCAATCAGAGCAGCTCATCATCAGAAATCCTCAGTTTTTACAAGAGAATAAACACAAACAGTCCAGCAGGAAGTGATGTCATCACTGCTGCAGGTGAGTTTGTTCTTTTGTCTCCTTAAATCCCAGAATGCATCTGAGACGACTCGTTCAAACTGACAGTTTCAGTCTGAAGAACAAGCTGATCAGTTGTTTCAGGTGCAGGTGAGACAATGGAACATGATACAGGAAGTCCAGTTAAAGTGACAGGCAGTAGACTTTACTGACTCTACTGTGTCTGATCATTTCTGTAACTTTCTGAATTTCTGAAACCTACACTCTGACATCACACTGATTGGTCAGCTGTGTGCTATGCCCCCCCCCCCCCAATGATGGCCGGACGAACACAGAGGCCGACAGACAGACTGTGTGTGTGTGTGTGTGTTGTATTGTTTCCTGGAACAGTGAGTGTGTTCAACCGTAGGAATGCATCATATCAATCAGGGTATAGAGACACAAACGAGTGTGTGTGAGAAAAATGTGGATTTCCCTCCCTGCTGTTGTTGGAGTCAGAGCCTAATATCTGTGTGTGTGTTGTAGTAAAGCAGACATGCAGACACTTGCAGCGTCTGCAGAACTGAACGTTTAGTTTTTCTCAGTTTCTGAATCACTGACACGCAAAACAATCAGTTAAAAACCCTTAAAAAGTTTATTATTTTCTAAAAACTATAAATTCTCTGCACATTTAAACTTCATTTAAATCCAAAAACTCTCTGCCATCTAAACCCTCTAAACATACTGTTAGTTTCTGATCAGTTCTTGATCGATTAGCTCAGTGATCGATCAGTAATCTGCTTTCTGCACTCTCCTCACAATAAAGACATAGTTGTCACATACAGACGGGCGCCAGCTGACAGCAGCAGGAAGTGTGTCGGCGTGGAGTCCGGCCTCCACGAGCCTCCAGAGCAGCTTCAGGGCTGCTGGAGTCTGAGGAGCTCTGCTGGAGGACGAGCGCCTCCTCCACTAGCTGCTCCCTCAGTTATATATCCAGCCTTTATTAAGCAGCTCGTCTCTGAGATCAGACACACCTGAGTGCAGCAGGTAGAGACACCAGCTAAAGGACAGACGGCAGCAGAGACAGACGTCCCCACGCAGATCTGAAGGTTTGTATTAAATCATCTGGTCTGATGGAGACGCTGCTGCAGAGCGCTGTCTGACACGCTGGGCCGAGACCTTCCACAGGTGTGACGCTGGGCCGAGGTCAGGTGACCGATCCTGACCAAACCGCTCAGTGAGCCCTGCTGCACCAAAGCAGCTGATGTTTCTCTGTTATTCAGCTTCTTCCTTTCGTTTGTTCCCCATCTGTACCTGGTAAATCAATAATAAATCAATACATTTTAGAGCACAGATCCTGCCCTCTGATTGGCCGTCACCTGTCTATTATAAGCATTAACCTGCAGGTAACCATGGCAACAGGACTAATGCATCAGTTTGCAGCAGGGCAATATTTTTAATCAATCCGATTAATTTGAATGTTTGTGTATGATGTGTAAAATGTCACATGACACACGTTACGTTAATGTCCACAGAAAGTTTATTTTAAATGTATTGTCCCTGAGGGGAAATTTGTCTTGCAGCAGGTAAAACATAGGACACGCAGAGACTTAGGCACACAGACTGAGGTACATAAAACATGAACACATCAAGTGACAACAAGAAACCCAGAGCCCCCACTAGTTATATGGGAAACTACTCATCAGCGCAGTCATCGTGAGTATTTAACAGTGTGTTAAATACTCACTGAGATAAAAGAATTATTCCCCCTGTTGGCCTTTGGTCGTCTAAATACCAGAGGATGAAGAGGACTCTGAAATTGCTCTCTTACAGAAATGTGAGACAGGTCAGGCAGTTTAACACCAATGATCTTAGTGGCCACATTGAATATATGTTGCAACCTGTTCTAATAATAATAGAGAAGGTGATGACTGACTTCCATGGAGCTGCAGAAGAGCGTCACGAGGAAGTCATTGCTGGGCTTTTTTACAAATTGCCCCTGTGTTGTCATTGAATGTCAGCTGATTGTCAATTAAATTAAATACACTGACTGATGCACGTCTGTATTTAGTGCCAAGTCGGATAAATCTGAGCTTTCTGTCAGTTTCCAGTCGTAATTACGACTTGGATGTTGATGCAAACGGTGTTTCATGAGTCGGAAAGCCTCATAGCGCTGCTAGCATGTAGCTGTATTTTTATTTTTATTTATTAAACCAGTAAAGGACTCATTGAGATTAAAAATGTCTTGTTCAAGCGTCCGGGCCAAAACAAACATAAAACAATTTACAATAAAAACAAAGAAGAAATTACAGAATTATAAAAAATAAACAATCTTCAACATTCAAAATATCTACAGCCAGATTTACCTGCTTCCCAGTTATTTACAATCGCTTTAAATGCATCTAATGAGACCAGCTCCTGAAGTGATTTTGTAACCGATTCCAAGCCGAGGGAGCAGCATACTTGAACGCCCTTTTTCCCAGTTCAGTATGGACTTTGGGGATAGTCAGTAGAAATAAGTCCTGGGAGCGAAGATAATAACTTTCCATACTTTTTTAGGATGTAGATCTGTAAGTAAGAGGGAAGCAGTCCAAGAATAGCCTTATAAATAAGGATAAAAATCTCAGTGCTCATGGTATCCAGCATGTGTAGACATTGTGAAGATGCATGTATGAATATCAGACATAAAAGCAACAAGTGTCCTAGCTGCAGAATGTTTGTCCGGTGTCATTGAGCTTAACAATGGCCGGCTTACAGGTGCTGCAGCTCTTATTATTCTTTTATACATAAAGTTATATGATGAAAAATATGATGTTTCAATCATGTCTAAGTTTTGCTGCATTTTGCAGGAAAAGGATTAAAATGATTTGTCCCCCCAAAAAACTGAGATTTTATTTTATCGCTCAGTGCTAGTTAGCAGTTAGCTAGATAGCTAATTAGCTGCTCAGCTGCAGCACATTGAACAGCAAGTAAACGTACCTACAAATGTCACTTGGGTCCAGTTAGATGCTGGTGTGGTTCTTACACACTGTCTGCTCTTGACATGTAGTATGTTCAGATTCAGTGTTTCTGTCTCACTGTAGATGACAGTATGTCTGGAGCGAGTGTCTCAGATGTCAACGACCGTCTTTCTGCTCTGGAGCTTCGTGTTCAGCAGCAGGAAGACGAGTTGACAGTGATGAAAGCTGCTCTTGCTGACGTCCTTCGCCGCCTCGCTGCCTCTGAAGTCTCTGCTGCCTCCTCAACCAAGAAACAACATGGAGGGAAAGGTAATGTTTACTTTTTTACTATTTTGTACTTGATCAGTTTGTTAAAACTTATTTTGACGTTGCTGGATCCAGAAGTTGCTACAACATGATAAAACAGACATTAAATCATGACTGGTAAATATTAACTAGGGGATGTTGGCCTCTATGTAGGAGTTGTGACATTGGTAATTTAAATAACTATTGTATATCATTTAATTTACGTGTGTTTAAGTCCTACCATGCCGACTGACGAGCAAATGCACGACTTAGGTTAAACTTTGGTTATAGTCAGTCTTCAAATGGTTACTATCTCCGCCAGGCGTGAGCCTGTTGTGTATCTGGCTGCAGCCAATCTCGCATACTACTGGCCCCATCAGCCACATATGTTTTGTGCACATTTATGACTGTATGCTCAAGGACCTCTCGTGGTTGCGGTGATTCATAATTTTTGAAAAAGCAAGTGATCAACAGCTGCTTCGGTTTGGAATCTTGTTTCCGCTAGGGACAACGTATGTGGCGGTCACGTTAGTGTTGGCGGATTCTTTTGTTGGCATTCTCACTTTGAAATTGACATTTTACATCGCTGGTGTTTGGGAATTGTCCGAGGTTTGTCTCCATATAGCCTGTCTGCTCTGGTTACACCTTGATAATGTAACCTGGATATTGTCTCCCCTTCATTCCAGCACTCTCGTGCAAACACGCTGCACACACAGCCTGCCCTGCGCTCCCTGTCAATGCTGACTTTTGGTTTCACCCGGTACATGAACAGCTGTCTTCTGGGTGAAAGCCCAGTGTTTGTTAGACCCATCCATCCACCCCGACTTCATCCCTACATGGACTTTGTCTCTTTGTACCACGTCACCGGACACCTATGACATTCGCGCATCAAATTACACGCCATCTCTGCACAATATAAGTCAGTGGCGACTAAATGGCATGAAATGACGTGCAAAAAAGGCGTTGTGATAATACGCAAAATGACATTGCTGTGTTAGTCATACCCCATTTGGTGATACCAGGCCTGGTGGAGTGCACTCGTACTCATCCAGTTTTTTACTGGTTATGGTCAGTGTTAACAACAATGTGCTGCCCACTGCAGGCGGTGCTGCACTGCGGGAAGCCTACTCGATGTCCTGTATCGCTAACGGAGGAACATCTGGACGAAAGAGAGACTCCACCTCCGTCACCAGGAAGGAGACGGTGTCGTCCGCCGCCAAAAGGTAAAAACACGTTCACAGACAGACACAGACTCGTCATTTTTAGGTTGGTTACAGTTTTCTTGTTGTTTTGAAGACTTCTGTATACATCTGTCTGTCTGCTCCCCATCTCACTGTTCAGTTAACTGTCAATGATTTTTTTCCACAGCTGTTTGATTTCAACCTCCAGAGTATCTGCAGACCAGATCTCATTAATCTGGATGATGTAATTGATATAATCAATGACTATGCTGTTTGTTTTGACTCAGTTTGTTTGAGGACATGTGCCCAGTGCTCTTACCTACCCAGTATAAACCAGTGGAGTCAGTCAGCAGCCTGCGATTAAGTTGAATCACTGCAGTAAACACAATAGAATTAAGTCGCCGCTGTACCAGCTGGCTCTCATGCACTTGTATTACGTTGCTTTAATCATTTCAAGTGTTAATTTACAAAAAAGGTAATTTTTCACTGGATCCCAGTAATACACTGGGATCTGTCACAGTCCTCGTCATGTCCCACAGTGGAGGGCAATCAGTAGCAGTACAGAAGAATTAGTAGAAACACAGTAGAATTAGTAGAATCAGTGTGTTCTGGTCTCTCACAGTCCTGGTTTTGTCCACAGTGGAGCAGACAGGAAGAAGGAGGTCAGCAGCCAGCGGTCTCAGATGGATTTTGGTGGTTTGAATCACTGCAGTAAACACAGTAGAATCAGTAGAAACACAGTAGAATCAGTTGATGTAGAGTAGAACCACTAGAAACAGTAGAATCATTAGTTTGTGGTCTCTCACGGTCCTGGTTTTGTCCACAGTGGAGCGGACAGGAAGAAGGAGACCAGCAGCCAGCGGTCTCTGATGGAGGAGATCCAGGAGCATGAGGAGTCTCCTCGCCCAAAGGACCCGTCCCCCTCGCCCTCCTCCCCCCACCCTCCCCAGACCCCTCAGACCCCCCAGACCCCCCAGAGACCGGCCCAGTCCGCTGACAGCAGTAAAGGCCACGCCCCTCCCAAAAGGTTCCACTTTGTAATCTGTCAGCTGTACCTAACCTCACTTTCTGCTGATGCTGCTCTGACATCATTCTGTCAGTGCTTACTAACCCCGTCCCCGTGGACCCACAGTCCTCCCCTGCTTCCGCCCACACCTGAGTCACCATACCAGCTCAGGTAGAGGTGCTCCTGATAGGTTGAATGCACCTGGTCCAGCTGTGGGTAGAACAGGGACAGAGGAAAACAAGCAGGACTGTGGCTCCTCAGGAGCAGGTCTGAGTGACCTCTTGGAGGTCATGGAGTCTCCTGGATTCCTGGAGCTTCCTGAGGCCTCCTGGAACTCCAGAAGGTGTCAGGAAGGTCCGCAGCCTGAAGCCATCTGAGGCCTCCTGGAGATCCTCTTTACTCTTTGCTGCTAGAAAGCTCAGGCTGAGTTGTGTGTGTTTATCTAAACTGCTAACGTCCCACCTTCACCTGAGGACCTCCTCCTCCAGCAGACCTCATCTGCTCTAACTGGACTTTCCTGAGACCCCGTGGAGATCCTAGAGTCTCCTGAGGCCTCATGAAAATCCAGGAGTTTTGAGAGGCCTCTAGGGGATCCTAGAGTTTCCTGAGGCCTCCAGGAGATCCTTGAGCCTCTTCATGCCTCCTGGAGATCCTGGACTCCCCCCGGCTCCTCTTTACTCTTTGCTGGTAGAAAGCTCAGGCTGGGCTGCGTGTGTTTTACCAAAAATACTAACATGTTCTCTTCCCAGTTTCTCCTGAGGACCTCCTTCTCCTTTTCCTCCTCCAGCCTCCTGCAGCCTGGGGCTTGAGTTTCTGATGTATCCCAGCTCACTAATCTCTTCCTGGGTCGTGTGTCTAACTTCTTCCTGCTGAATTTTGTGTCTCTGGAGGAAAAAAACTCTGAGTCACGGAGATTTTTATCTACAGAATTACAAACTGAATCTGCAGCTCTTCGAACGAAATGATAATTTTAAATTATGACGTGACAGTTTGTTGGTAAAAGCAGAATAATGGTTGGGATGATGGTTTCTATGGAGGTAAAGAACATAACACTGTTTGTGTCCTTGTCATCCATCGTAATCGTTGAACGTAACATAGAGCCACTGAGTCAGGCAGTTAATCTTATTTACCAGCTCGGTTTGTTATGTAACGAGTCCTGAACATAAAAAATTCTTTATCTTCTTGTTTTACTTACTTATGCCCGACACCCCTTCCGGAGTATAGGCTGTCGACAAGGGACCTCCCGAGTTCTCGGTCATTAGCTTTCTTTTCTGTCTGATCCCAGGTGAATCCCTGTCTCTTGATGTCTGCCTGGAGATCCCGTTGCCAGGTGTTCTTTGGCTGGCCTCTTTTCCTCTTCCCTTGAGGGTTTCATGTCAAAGCTTGTCTAGTGGTGTTTGACACTGGTTTTCTTTGTGTGTGCCCGATCCATCTCCATCTTCTTCTTCCATCTTTCTAATCATTAAATTGCATTTGAAAATAATCTGACGCAGAGCTCCGCGGTCGGCTCGCGGTCGGCTCGCGCTCAGCAGCGATAGTTTCGGAAAGAGCAGAGCAGCAGAATCGCTTGTTGACTGGCGCGGAGAAATGTGCTTCTGGCGTGAACAGCCAGGCTGCTGCTCGCAGGAGAAATTACCTAGCGTGGCGCTTCGCAGCACTTCCGCCTCCTGTGTGTCCCCGGCGTTAGACTGGCTCTGATTGGACCATTATTCTGATTACAGTAAACCTCAAACCTTCAAGCTGCTCAGTTTGATTCTTACTGAAGTTGTCATCAACAGCTGAAACACAGAAAGGATTCTCTGTTTATTAATCATGCTTACAGGCTTCGAAACGACACATCAATCAATAATCAACAAAATACTCAAAAGATTCAGTCAGAAATTAAATCGATTCAACTGATCTGGAGATAAATCGAGATGAAGCTCAGTGACTCAGTGTTTTCTTCCTGATGTTACAGCACTACTGTGATACCGACTGTGTGTGTGTGTGTGTGCGTGTGTGTGTGTGTGTGTGTGTGTGTGTGTGTGTGTGTTCAGGGGACCCAGTGTGAAGCGGTCCTCAGGTATGGAGCGTTCTCAGAGCAGCACCTGGGACAGTTCAGAGGAAAACAGGAACAAACTGGTGAAAGCTGCCTCCACCTCTAAACTGCTGGCCAAAGTGGTCAAGAACGCTGAGAGGTAGACACACGTACATGCTGTTTATATAACACACACACAAAGCGGTTGGTTAGACTGACAGGAAAACATTTTCAGAAATAAAATAGTTTTCAGGAAGAAATCAGCAGTTTTTATTTATTGATTCATTGATTTTAATCTTCCTTTAGTGAAACCAGAATACTCATAGCGACACTGGGAGCTTTGATCAATCATTCCATATACTGCTGATAAATTAAACAGCAGGAGATTTGTGGGATCTAAACGACTGTGGAGATTACACTTCACTAAGAGGAAAAATAAAAACTCGGGTGTTGGTGTGGATCAATTCATTTGATAAAATAGATTCTAGTTTCTGTTCTGTGAGACGGACAAGTGATGGATGTCAAAAATACTCAAACTTTATTAGTTAAACGTTAAGTTAGAATAAACGTCTCAGAACCGTCTATTTCTGGTGATTTTATCAACAAGAACAAACTAAGCACTTCGAGCAAATGTGCAGAAATAATGGAACGAGACCTAAAATGTAAATAAACTATTTTAGTTAAACACTTCGCAGCCAGTAGATGCTTTTAAATTAACAGTAGAAAATAAAGTTGTTTAAAGCAGGGACATCTGTAAATAAATCTGCATTGATCTCTAAATGAATCTGATTCTTACAGTATCTGTTGTCTTTATTCTGTATGAAAAGTTTCTTCTTCAGTTCTTTGAATCCCTGCAGGACATTATTACACACGCTGTTCACTGTGTTTACCTTCATTAAATCACCTGTAAACAGGCTGCTGCAGAATCACCACACACACACATCAGACTGTTCAGTATAACTCGATATTCTGTCTGTTTATGAGATTATCACAGTTTATCCATGTGGCACAGCCAACTTTACAACTTTACTATAGCTGAAGAGGTGTTTCAGGTTTTATCAATGACATGATCAGGTTTAGGGTTAGGGCCTAACCATCTGGCTCCGGCTGCAGATTCGTGTTTTCATGTTGAAATTAAATGATTTTCTAGAAAAAACTCTTTTGATTTGTTGACTCTGTTGTTGTGCTCGATTGTGATTGGCTCAGCTGTTTCAGAGCGATGAGACCGATTGGCTGACTGGCTGAGACTGTGAATGAAAGAATGCAGTTTTTATTATTGTGTTATGTGTACACCTGCACTCAACCGCCATAAACTAATTTAAACCACTCAGAGAGAGAACAAACTATAAAGTGTAGGCCAGTATGAATGTTGATATTTGGGAGTTTAAAAAATCTGATATTGATATATCAGCCGATATTAATTGTCTTTGTCACAACCCATAACAGAAATAAACTGTAGATGGTGACACTGTTTCTAAACATTTCTCTTCCTCAGTTTCTTCTCATTTACTGGCTGATACGCTGATACCGATGTACCTGCAGCGAGCTAATATCGGCCGATATATCGACTTTAGTATAAAGAAGTTCAAAAATAGAGAAACAACACGAACAACTCTCACAATTCGAAAATGAATCACTGACGAAAACATTTGCTACTGATTATATTATTGATACTGATTTCACTATTTAAATCAGTTAATAAACTTAAACACATTAAAATCAAACAATCAGTCCAGAATGTTTCATTTTCATGGACAATTAACTCTTTTATATCGTCACAAATTGTACAGAACAAAAGAAAATATTACTCACTTTCCACAAACCACAGTATGTTTATCTCCTGGATTTATTGATCACTAAACCCTCTGATCAATATTCACCTTAACACGTTTAAGTTCGGACAGCCAGCAGTCACCACTCTGATTTGGTCTTTGTTCTTCCACCATTAAAATAAAACATTAAAGATGAATAATACAATTAAGTTTAACTTCATAACGTGACCTTTTGTATTTTTTATTGTCTTTTATCTATTTGACTATTTTTAATGTATTTTATTGGTTTAATTACATTTTATTTCACGTGTTAATTTGTCTCATTGTCTTACTGTTTACATTCATACTGTCTTATTATCAGCTGGTCAGTCGTCTGTAAAACGCTTTGAATTGCACTGACCTGTTTTAAAGGTGCTATACTGATAAAGTTTGATTGGCTGATTGATTGTGTTTGTGATTCAGTATTAATGATGATGATCAATCAATCAGACTGAGATATTTGTTTTCTTTTTTCTCGTTTCAGACACAAAGACCCGGTGGTCAGTCAAGGTAAATATATATTTATCCTCATCTTGATCATGAAGGTACCATAGTCGTCGTCATCATCATCATCATCATTATGTGCAACATCCAATACGAAGCAAGAGCTGCCACCATCAGCAACACAGCCGGCGAGACATTTTAAAATATTTCAGCAGAAATCCTCTTTAGTTTGGTTTCCTGCAGTTTTAAAATTTTGATTTGTCCTCTAGTGACTCTCAGAGGCCGTGATGATGATGACGATGTTGTTGTTGTCGTGGCGGCTCAGAGGTCTGAACCGCGAAGCGAGATCAGTGGGTTATCCAGCTCTCTCTGGGCTTAAGGTTTTCTGGTATCACGAAGCTGGCTCACTTTTATGCAGAATAGATGACCGTGGTGACCTATGCTGTCGGTTAACTTCAGAGGATCAACAGGATCTGTTCTAGTTCTGTGATTTATAATGTTTATATTTCACCTTGTTGAAAATCACTTCCTGCCTTTATCACATTTAATCTTATTGCATATTAAGTACTTCATAAATGGTTCTGACGTTTGTAATTAACAACTCTGCCTCTCTCACATGAGCTCGTAGCTGGATCAGGAAACTCAGAGTGAACTGGTCCAGTTAGTAACCGGCGTCATGATACCAGTTATTATCAGGATCACTGATGTTCCACTCAGTGAAGACAGGTAGTTGAACTGGCTTCGTGGTTCAGACCCCTGGTCTCTCTGCTCCTTGT
Source organism: Siniperca chuatsi (assembly GCF_020085105.1). Lineage (NCBI taxonomy): Eukaryota > Metazoa > Chordata > Actinopteri > Centrarchiformes > Sinipercidae > Siniperca > Siniperca chuatsi. The sequence continues at coordinate 29,977,589 of NC_058052.1, forward strand.
GGTTTGCGTTGTTGTTGAGTGATGATGTCTTTGTCTCAAACCAGCCAAAATGTCGACCCGAGAGAAAAACAGCCAAGCTGGTAAGTCCTGATGAGTCGTCAGAGCAAGCTAGCAGGCTAACATGCTAACAGCAGCTGAATGAGTGCTCCCTGTTTCTGCTCTGGACCAATCTCAGTCTCTTTCTCTCTCTCTCTGCTTTACGTAGTCAGCTTCGGTCACCTGCTCTCTCTCCTTCAGACTGATCAGGTGATGTTACACCTGTCTGTCTTTACCTCCATATTAGGTCGAACAGGTGGTAACAGGTGATAAATTATCAAAGGACCAATCAGTGATACAAACAGAAGCCCCGCCCACCACCTAAATGTAAAGCATGTCATTGGACGCTGCTGTCACCCTCACATTGATTGACAGGTTAATTTAACAACAACTCAATCCGAGATATTCAAATTTGTTTCCAGCCGTGTTTCTATGGAGGTAAACAACGACACGCCCTGTGTTTCTGTCTGATCTGCTTCACCTGTTTCATCTGCACGGCATCAAGGCTTCCTCACCTGCCCCTCACCTTTTTGGTTCCATGTTTTGTTCTATTGATTCAGCAGAACCTTCAAGGTTTCAGATGATCAGATGCTGTTTGATGATCTGCACACAGTTTGAAACAGATCGAGACCTTTAATGTTCTAAGATTTCTTTACTCACTGGATGCGGCCAACATAGTTCACCTATAAGAGAGAACCTGACTGATTAATCATCGTCAGATTTAATTTCCTCAGTATCAGTGTATCTGTGGTCTGATCAGTAAATATCAAAGATAAGCTTGAGGTAATTTGTTTTCTGTTACAAAGTTCTTCCAGCAGACACTTTTATTTTTACACAGTAAAATGTTGGTTACAATTAAACAAATCAAAGGATCCTGATTAAATATGTTTATTTACATTATGTGTAAAAAAAACAAAAACAAAACAATATCAGCCATGGATGGGTTGCTGAACAGGCCTACGGGGCCCCCTGACCCCCGTATGTCCCGAGTACAGAGCTTCTGTTTGAAGTGACTGTTTGAAAGTTTCAGAGTTCAGTTAAAGTAGAGATGTTCTGGTCCTGATCAGTCTTTTAATATTGATTATCTGCAGCCAAATCCAGTTCAATATTTGTTTTTGTTTACAAAACACACACAAAGAGACAAAACCTGGCCACATTGTTTGTAGTTATTTTGTGTCTTTCAGTCTTTGGCTCGTTGTATCATAATCTGTCCATGATATCAAATGATATTTTGTTATCAGTCTTTAACCATTATCAGCCACAGTTTTTAAATCAGCAGTGTTGTTATTTTGCTTTCCAACATGTTTTCATGTCTCTGTTTCAGAGGGGAATCACATTAAGATGTTCATGCGTGGTCGACCGATAACCATGTTCATCCCTTCAGATGTGGACAACTACGAGGACGTTCGTACAGAACTTCCTTCAGAAAGACTCAAGCTAGAATGGGTGTATCCTTAATTTTTACACAGGGGGCGCCAGTAGAAGTAGTAGTAATAATCAATAATAATAATAAACTATTTATACAGCACATTTCATACAAGAAATGTTTTAAAGTGCTTTAAACCACTTAAAATGTATTTGAAAAAGAAAGACAGCTTAATCAGCAAGATGAAAATTAAACCTACATACAACTAAACATAATAACAATAATAATATTGATTGATAATTAGCCAAAGGGATTCTTAATTTTAAAAAAAACAGTGCATTCGTAATAACAGACTGTAGGTAAAAGCTAAAAGGTGAGTTTATATGTGGAGTTTAAAATCCTCAGAGGAAGAATTAAATAATATTCATGATCTCCAGGACAGCAGCTGCAGTATATAGGCATGCAAACTTGCCAACTTGCGGCTTAACATTTCAATAAACAAATTTATATATGATAGACCTGTCAAAAGAGGAGCTAAATATATTTTGGAGAACAGTGGCAGTAACCTGGATGTAACGTAACGTTACCCCTCCACAGAATACACTAAGTCGCAATCTCTCTGTTCTTGCAGCAGACGATAAATACACGTTATGTATACAACATGTAATGCATGCACGAGGTAGCGCTTATCAAAAGCAGAAGAAAATGGGATCAAATTGAGTTTTAAGGACTTTTTCTTGCCTCTAGTGATTACATTAACTCGCCTGTCCTCCATTCAACATGTTGGATACAATTAAACAATAGACCAGATAAATGAACATGGTAGCTGGCTATTTTACTAGTGTGCAATCACTAACTAATGATAGTGTTAAGGTTTGTTTTTAATAATCATTAAAGTGTTATTGGTCAATATTACTTTTGGGGTAATGACACTGATCCTAGATCAGCAATTAAATGTAAGTTCTGCCTCGAGTTTATTCTAATGCATTCTTATTAATCATACTGCAGGGGAGAACAGGGTAAGATGAACCTGGTTCATCAGTACCTTTATGAGTACCTGGTGGGGCTGCCCTTTGTTAATTTTCTTTGTAAATGTGAGCATCATACGTAAAGGTACATTTGCTCTTAATAAATTAATCCTAACCCTCACCCCTAACCAATTTGCATGCCTGAGTATAATGTGCTGACAGAGGACAGTAGATTCTGGATCTTTCATACTGTAACATCAGAGGTTGATGTAGATCCAGTAAAGGATGCTGATAAGATCTGGATCAACAGATACAGAGAGCTGAGTGTCATCTGCATACAACAGTAAAACACTGTGGTTACAGATGATGAGGCACAATATAAAAACTGAAAGGTAGTGGAGCCAGAACTGAGCCTCAGAGCTACAGTAAATCCTTAGTAGATCCCCCAAGAGAACATTAGTAGATCATAAATAAATCCCTGTGATACATTTAGTAGATCCTCAATTGATCTGAAGCGGATCCTCAGTAGATCTACAGTATGTCTTCTAAAGATATTTAGGAGATCCTTCAGTAGATGTGCAGTAACCGTCAGATTATTTTATGCAGATCTTATTTAGTGCTACAATAGATCCTCAGTAGTCCATCAAGAGAACATTAATAGATTCTCAATGAATCTCTGTAATATATTTAGTAGACCTTCAGTAGATCCTCAGTGACTCTTAGTAGCTTCTCAGTAGATCATCAGTGACCTTCAGTAGGTCGAATTAGATCCTCAATAGATCTCAATAGGTCCTCTGTAGATCTTCAGTAGCTTCTCATTAGATCCCAAATAGATCGTCAGTGGATCCCCAGGAGACCTTTATTATATCTACAATAGATACTCAGTAGATCTCCAAGTGCTTACTTGGCTTCCTACAGGTGCGGTTACTGTGGCAGACTGCAGAGCAAACAGAAACCTCAGAGGATCCTCAGCAGACCTTTAGTAAACCTTCCGTAGATCTTTAGTAGATCTCCAGGTGCTTCCTTGACTTCCTGCAGGTACGGTTACCGCGGCAGAGACTGCAGAGCGAACGTCTACCTCCTTCCAACTGGAGAGATTGTTTACTTCATCGCCTCTGTAGTTGTTCTGTTTAACTACGATGAACGAACTCAGAGACATTACCTCGGCCACACCGACTGTGTCAAGTGGTGAGAAAACATATCAAATATAAATCATCTGCTGGTCTGTGGTGACAGGTCTGTGGTGACAGGTCTGTGACATCAATCTCTCTGTCGCTCTCTGTCAGTTTGGCCATCCATCCTGATAAGATCCGGATCGCTACAGGACAGATTGCAGGAGTGGACAAAGACGGACGGGTGAGGACAAACAGTTTAATTTTCTGACTGAAGTGAATCTGATGTTTAAGAACGAGGCAGGAAGCGTTAATTTCGTCAACAAAAACTATGACCTAATTTTTTACGACAAAAATGAGACTAAAACTAAATAAAAAGTGACTTTTTAAATAAGAACTATGACAACATTTTTTTAATCTTATCAACAATTAATAAAAGTTACATGACAATGTGAAAGACGGTCAAATGGACAAATTACTGCTAAACTAAATTAATTAACTACTAACTTTTAATGCAATCTAATATAATAAAAATAGCAATAATAAAACCAGTAAACAGACGGGAACAACTGTAACGCTGGTAACTGTACACAACAAGATGCTGTAGGCTCAGAATGATTAGAAGACATTAAAAAAAAGCAGAACATTAATGAGACTAAAATTTCACTAAAATGTCTATAATAATAATAATAATAATAATAATAATAATAACTTTACTCTTTGTCCTGTGTTCAGGCACTGCAGCCTCACGTTCGTATCTGGGACAGCGTCAGTCTGTCGACTCTGCAGGTCGTCGGTTTGGGAACATTCGAGCGAGGCGTCGGCTCTCTGGCTTTCTCCAAAGCTGTGAGTATCACAGGTGCAGCATGGGAAATGTAGTATACCCATATGGACCACACTGCTCAGTTCTTTGTTGTTCTGTACATTAAATTCAATTCAATTTTATTTATATAGTGCCAATTCATAACAGAAGTTATCTCAATGAACTTTTCCTATAGAGCAGGTCTAGACCGGACTCTTTATAATATTATTTACAGAGACCTAACAAATCCCACCATGAGCAAGCACTTGGCGACAGCGGCAAGAAAAAACTTCCTTTAAGAGGCAGAAACCTCGAGCAGAACCAGACTCAGGGTGGGCGGCCATCAGAGAGAGAGAGGGTGGGAAAGGGAGGCACAATGCAAACACCACCTAGAATTTTAAAGTAGTAATAAGGTAATTGTAGTGGTAATATTAATAAAGTAATAATAATCGGAATGACAGCTATAGGAAGAATAATGTCAGCATCAGTAACAGAGCCAATAACAACTGTAGCAGCAGCTGTCAAGCAGGTACACGGGGGCAGCAGGTGGCCCACAACCACAGATCCAGACTCTGCAGGAACACGGGGGCAGCAGGTGGCCCACAACCACAGATCCAGACTCTGCAGCTCTGGAGGCAGAAATACCTGCTGAAAGCGACAGAAGGAGAGAGGAGAGAGACGAGAAAGCACAGAACTACAGGAGAGAGAAGATGTCGAGTTAGTAACATGCAGTAATGGGATAAAAATGCATACAGATGGAGAGGGAGAGGAGGAGAAAGGAGAGAGGTGCATCATGGGAAGTCTCCCGGCAGTGTAGGCCTATAGCAGCATAACTAAGGGATGGTTCAGGACTCACCCGAGCCAGCCCTAACTATAAGCTTTATCAAAGAGAAAAGTCTTAAGCCTGCTCTTAAATCACAAAATCACAAAAGTTCATATTCAGACTGCTGGAAGTCTTTGAATGTCTTCTGATCACTGAAGATATGATGGCGTATTAGTTTTCAAATACAAAACTGTTCATGTAGCCTTAACTTCTCTCTCTCTGTGTTTGTCCCACATCTGTCTCTATATCTGTCTCACATCTGTCTCGTTCCTGTCTCGTTCCTGTCTCACATCTGTCCCTCTGTCAGGACTCTGGTCAGCACCTGAGTGTTATTGACGACTGTAACGATCACATGCTGACAGTGTGGGATTGGCAGAAGAAGTCAAAGGTCGCTGAGATCAAGGTGAACACTCACTCTCTCTTATTACTGCATCCAAAACAATACAACATTATATTATATTACATTATAATAAATAATATAACTTTTTTTACATTTTTATTAATACATATTGTTCTGCAGTGTAATACAGTTTCATTTCAGTTGCTACTGGTTCTTACTGGTTCTGATTGGTGTCTGACTGAGTGAAACTGGTTCTAACTGGTGTGTTTCAGACCACTAACGAGGTGGTCCTGGCCGTGGAGTTCCACCCCACTGACCCGAACACCATCGTCACCTGTGGAAAGTCTCACATCTTCTTCTGGACCTGGACTGGGACTTCGCTGGCTCGTAAACAGGGAATCTTTGGGGTGAGAAGGCGTAACACTGTGTGTGTCATCTGTTTCCACGGCAACACGTTATGGTTTTTGTATTATGGTTGATGTTTTATTTTAGTAAAATAAAACACAAAGATGAATAACATACTTAATAACAGTTAACACTCTCTAAAGAGTTTAATACTATTTTTTCAACACACCCTGTGTGTCTGCAGCTGGATTATGGAGCCAGGACAGTGACTTTAAAATTTGGCATTGAAAACAAAACCATTTCTTTAGGCTCTATGTGAACAAACAACAGCAGAGAGAAACAGACTTAATAGCGGTGAAGGTTAGGGTTACAGTACTGGTGCTTGGAGGGCAAAAAAGGACAAAGAAAGATTTGCATTTCTGCATTAATTTCTTCCATTTTATATCGTATTTTCTCAAATAAGTCGTCAACAATAATAATAATAATAATAATAATAATAATGGCCAGTCCCCAATACAGGCCAGGGGAAAAAACAAGGGTGGATAAACTCCTGCCAACTAAGCACTAATGTACATTTACAGTGGTGGAAGAAGTATTCCTTTACTTAAGTAAAAGTACTAATATCACACTGTAACAATACTCAGTTACAAGTAAAAGTACTGCATTGAAAATGTAAAGTATGTAGGCCTAAGTATTATCAGGAAAATGTACTTTAAGTATTAAAAGTAAGGCTCTCCTTGCCCCTCCCCTCCACGCCAAAACAGTGATAGAAAGTTGAAACTGAAAACCAGTGACACTGGGGGGGAAAACTGACAGCGTAAAAAAAAAAAAAGACTGCCGCTGAAAAAAAAAGCGACATGAAGAAAAAAACAGAACATTGTCATTGAAAAACATCAGGATGCAAAAAAATCTAATAAAATGAAAAAAATGTAATGTCTGTGTTTTTTCAACTTTTTCAGTGCCAATACAACTTCTTTCAGTACAAAAGTTCCAATGACATCCACAGAAATAAGTAGTTTTAAAAGGAAATAAAGGAAATAACAAGTGCTCACCTTGCAGTGAAAACATGTCAAAGACTTCTTAACAAACCACATCATTTAAAAAACTTAAACATGTTACTGAAAGAGCAATAAAGGTTTTTTTATTTTATTGTTACAGAGACAGACTGACCTGATTTTATATCAGCTTCATGTTTTTTTTCAACATGTGTTTAAGCATCACAGCTTCAGATTAACATTGCAAAAAGTCCAACCAGCTAAACACTCCAAAAACTCCACGGCAAAGGTGCTGATGTTCATGAAGTTTAGTGAGAATCTTGTGAAACTGTAAGCACAATACAGACATAGTATCAGAATTACTAAATAGTACTAAAGAGCATGAGCTTACTTCCGGTTGCCTGGTTACTTGAGTCTGGTTCACACAGGAAGTGAGTAAGTACATAAGGAACGGACTTGTACATGGATTACCACAGGGTGGTGCTATTATGGTAAATGGACTTACACTGAGGCTGCCATGCAAGGTGCCGACTGCTCTTCAGGAGCGATACAGCGCTTCCTTGCACTCACAGTGATACTAAGCTCACCCTGCCACACACATTCGCACAGCCATGGGAAGTGTGAGGTTCAGAATCTTGCCCAAGGACACTTCGACTGGACTCGGGTTTCTAGACAGAAACGCGTCTAAGTGAGGTTTTTCCTGCTCTGTAGTCACGGTCTACCTCTGTAGTCCTGGTCTAACCCTGTAGTCCTGGGGTCTAATTTATAACACATTGCATGAGATCCATACTAAAAGTGTATGTGCGCATGTGGATCAGCCTCATATCTAGCCCTCTACACACCCACATTAAACTATAAATGGTCAATGCAAGGCACCACGTAAATATTGATCAATATAAATGAGCCTGCTTATAGCGAATCACGGCAGCCGCGAGGACCACACACCTGTCGGATAATTCCCGCTGGTAACAGCCCGTTACCAGAAACCAGAGTGGTTAGTAGCCCACTTGTATTTCCGGGATGGCGCGGTTTCGTCGGGCTGGTCTGTCTAATGCTGGACCCAGTTCAGCACATAGACCCAAGAGCACGGCTCTAGGGAATCGGCGTATTAGCCAGTCATCATCATGGGCCAGAAATCTTCGTGGTCCCTGAACACTCGTTCCCCCCGATCCTTCCCTTCGCGTTGTCCTCTGCAGTCGCAGCACATCCATCGTGCAGCATTACGCACAGGTGTCACTGCAGTGTTTATATGTTCACAGCAGTCAGACTGATCACTTCACACCTTGCCACAATGATCACATCATTCAGTGGTGTCCCCCGCCCGGGAATATCATCTGAAGGTGGAAGTCTGACAGGTGAACACACTTTTCTGTGGGTTTTGTTGTGCTTGTCCTGCATCATGATTAGGACGGATAATGAGGATATAGAGTGTAGCGACTGTGCGAGATGTCGCTGGCTTTATTTCCAGACTTTGCTGATTTACACAGTCCAGATGTGCAGGTGGTGAAGATGAGCCAGGTGAGTCGAGGTGAGAAGGCAGAGTGTGTGCGCCACCGCGGCGCAGCCGTGTCCACTGCAGTGATTTTACGCACAAAACTATATGAAAACTAAATTCATACTTGGTGATATATGCACAGTATTCAAAGATATTATTAAAAACTACTGACGCTCTGTTCTGCAATTCTTTGATGCTATTTGATGTGCTACAACCGATGAAGATGTCATCGGTTGTAGTCCGGCCTCCTGGGGGTCGGTGGGTGGGTGGGGAAGTGAGACAGCGCTGATGAAATATTGAGCGGACTTAAGATTTAAATTAGCTTAATTCTTTTACAATTTAAAGGTGCTTAAGGAATAGTTATGGCTCACTATAAGCGCAAGTTCAAATAATACTGTTGGTTTAAATGTTTATGATAACGTGAATCTAATTAACGTTTGATATTAAGTGAAATTAAATGCGTGAGAGGCTCCAGTTAACCACTTCACTATCTGCGTCGCCAATTTCCCGTCTTCAAAATGTTCAAACGCACGGGTCCGAGTTTACTTACAGGTGCGCACATTCTCCCGCCAGGTTTGTTTTTATAGATCACAACTTTTGCATTGGAAGTGGAGTACGCCTCTTTCAGGGCCTGTTGAGACCCCTGGTCTGTAATCCTGGTCTAACCCTGTAGTCCTGGTCTAACTCTGTAATCCTGGTCTAACCCTGTAGTCCTGGTCTGTAGTCCTGTTCTACCTCTGTAGTCCTGGTCTAACTCTGACCCTGTTTGTTGTTGTGTTTTCAGAAATATGAGAAGCCAAAGTTTATTCAGTGTCTGGCCTTCCTGAGTACTGGAGACATCCTGACAGGAGACTCTGGAGGAGTCCTGCTGGTCTGGACCAGGAGCTCAGCTGAGACCCCAACCGGGAAGGGACCCAGAGGTAAGGAAAGGGATGTGGGGGATTTCTTCATTAAGACTCTTCTTCTTTGAACTGTGTGTAAGATCATCATGACAGCTGTCTAACACTTGATATAACAAAAACAAAGTAGGAACTTCGCTGCAGATATCTACAGACAGACTCTAACTAACTCTTTGTCAGGTACAAAACTGATCCTGACTTGACCTGAGATCAGTTTAACACTGCAAAGAAAAAACGCAGAGAAGAACAACACCAGGGCGGGGTGCGTGTGTGTGTTGGTCCAGTTTCACTAATGGTTTTATTGAAAGGTTGTTAAACTGGTTTAAAGAGGAGCGGTGCCAAGAATTAAATGTTTTTCTGGTGAAGTTCTGCACTGGAATCAGATCAGACTGCTGAAACATTTAATAACAGAACACTCACACATGTTAAAGTTTGTCTCAACAAATACAGATTCACACACAAACTTAAACAAGTTAAATAGTTCAAGTAAACAGACAGAACAAATTAAAAGTTCAATGAAATCCGACTCCAGCAGCAGATTTGTTCAAACAGGAAGTTAAAGAAAAGGTGTTTTCAGGGGAAACCTAAAGAAACAGGAAGTGTTTTCTGGGTGATTTGCTGCAGGAACTGCAACTCAAAACTTTATTGTCTACGAAATCTCCAGAAACATACAGATCAACAGCACGCAGCAGAGTCGTAAAACATGGGGAATAAAATGTTTAAATCTGTGTTCAGATTTTCTCTTCAGCAGAGACTCATCACTGATGAATACACACACTTTAAAATTAAATATTGTTTAATTTAATACGTTTAATATTAAAATATCACATGTGACGCTGTTCAGTGTAAAGTTTTTTCTCCTGTTTTCTTCTGTCAGGAAACATTCCTTTCATTCCTCCATCTTTATAAACATTTCAATTCAGCAGAGGACAGGTGTGACTCACCTGTGTGTGTGTGTGTGTGTGTGTGTGTGTGTGTGTGTGTGCTCACGCAGCGTTTCAGATCAGTCGGCAGGTCAAAGGTCACGAGGGCAGCGTGTTCTGTATGTGTGAGATGAGGAGCGGCACTCTGCTGACTGGAGGAGGAAAAGACCGAAAAATCATCCTGTGGGACCACGAACTGAGAGCTGACCGAGACATCGAGGTCACACACACACACACACAAATCACACTCCTTCTCGGAGTCGTAACTCAGTCAGAACTGAACTCACAGACATGAAACACTTATTTAATCGTTCAGTGCGACTCGCACTTCCAGAGGAGATCATTATCTCTGATGTCCGTCCAGAATAAATCTCCAGAAATCCACTTAGAGATCAGAGAAGACAGACGCTGCAGAACCTGCCTGAGAATCATCATGTTTTTAAGTTTTCTTCAGTATCAAATTAATCCAGTGATAGTTGTCTGTACATCCACGGGTCCACTGCAGACAGGAGCTGCTGACAGCTGATTCAGCTGCTTTAATGGGGACAGTTTGAGTAAATGTAAACAAATATAGGCTAAAAACGGGGCTGAAGTTGTAGCTCACAGCTAACTCACTGAATCAAAGGTAACATTATACTATGTTTACATCACCCCAAAGCATTATGGGAACTGTAGTTCCAAAGCTGAGAGCATGGTTATCCCCCAGACAGAAGTAAGACATATAATAAAAGTTACAAAATCCATTAAGTTTTTTTATTTTTATGTCGCACTATCAAGTGAGGTCACATGACTGAGATCACATGTCTATGTGTGTCTACAGGTCCCGGATCAGTACGGAACCATCAGAGCGGTGTCTGAGGGGAAGGGGGATGAGTTTCTAGTCGGGACATCTCGTAACTTCATCCTGAGAGGAACCTTCAACGATGGCTTCCTGGTGGAGGTCCAGGTGAGACCACATGACATCATCATGACGTCAACATGTTGTATGAAGCAGACAGGACTCTGTGTTGGGACATTTTCATTTTCCTGTTTATTAATGTTCAGAATCTGATCATCGGGATTGAAACAAAATAAATAAATAATTGTAATGTCATGATGTGTTCAGGGTCTCAGTATCTTTGTGTGATGTGTTCAGGGTCACACAGACGAGCTGTGGGGTTTGGCGTCTCACCCGTCCAGAGAGATGTTTCTGACGTGTGCTCAGGACCGGCTGGTCTGCCTCTGGAACTCGGTGGATCACAGTCTTCAATGGAGCCGCACGCTGGAGGTGAGGGGAGCGGGACCACTGACTGACAGCAGATTGATGGATTGATTATTTATGGGTGATTGACTGCTCTGTCTCTCCCTCAGGAACATGGACACTGTGCAGACTTCCATCCCAGCGGAGCCGTGGTTGCCATAGGAACACACTCAGGAAAGTCAGTACAGATCATTTATAGATCTATAACACCCTTGACCCCCACCCCCAATGTTGGTCTAACTGGTCTACCTTTCTCATGATCTACGTGTCTTAGGTGGTACGTTCTCGACGCTGAGACCACCGACCTGGTGGCAATCCACACCGATGGAAACGAGCAGCTGTCAGTGATGCGCTTCTCTTTAGGTGGGTGGAGTCAAGTGAACCTCTTTGCAAACAAGCTGAAAAACCAGTAGGACTGTTTCCATGACAACATTAAGAGTGAAGTGAACTACATGACCTAGAATGCTCCTCTCTGTGTGTCTGCAGATGGCGGTCTGTTGGCTGTTGGATCTCATGATAACTTTATTTACCTCTACACCGTCTCCGACAGAGGACGCAAGTACAGCCGATACGGGAAGTGCACCGTAAGTCTGTTTGTTGTTTGGACTCTTCAGAGTTTCAATTCAGTTCAATTCAATTATATTTATATAGCACCAATGCATAACAGAATTTATCACATTGCACTTTTCATATAGAGCAGGTCTAGACCGTACTCTTTATAATATTATTTATAGTAGAGACCCAGACAAATCCCACCATGAGCAAGCACTTGACGACAGTGGCAAGGAAAAACTTCCTTTTAAGATGCGGGGGGGGGGGCACACAATGCAAATTCCACCTAGGATTTTAAAATAATAATAATAATGTAATGGTAGTGGTAATATTAATAAAGTAATAATAATAGAAATGACAGGAGAGAGACGAGAAAGCACAGAACTACGGGAGAGAGAAGATGTCGAGTTAGTAACATGCAGTAATGGGATAAAAATGCATACAGATGGAGAGGGAGAGGAGGAGAGAGGAGAGAGGTGCATCATGGGAAGTCTCCCGGCAGTCTTGGCCTATAGCAGCATAACTAAGGGATGGTTCAGGACTCACCCGAGCCAGCCCTAACTATAAGCTTTATCAAAGACGAAAGTCTTAAGCCTACTCTTAAATGTGGAGATGGTGTCTGCCTCCTGAACCCAAACTGGGACCTGATTCCACAGGAGAGGAGCTTGATAACTGTATGGGGCCAAGTACAATAACCTCAGTTTTGTCAGAGTTTAACATCAGAAAATTGCAGGTCATCCAGGTCTTTATGTCCCTAAGGCATGCTTGAAGTTTAGCTAACTGGTTAGTTTCATCTGGCTTGATCGATAGATATAATTGGGTATCAACTGCATAACAATTAAAGTTTATGGAGTGTTTCCTAATAATATTGCCTAAAGGAAGCATATATAAGGTGAATAGAATTGGTCCATGCACAGATCCTTGTGGAACTCCGTATTTAACATTGGCGTGCACAGAGGACTCGCCGTTAACATGAGATCGATCTGATAGATAGGATTTAAACCAGCTTAGTGCGGCTCCTTTAATGCCAATTACATGTTCCAGTCTCTGTAATAGGATGTGATGGTCAATGGTGTCGAACGCAGCACTAAGATCTAACAAGACAAGTACAAAGACAAGTCCATTGTCTGATGCAATTATAAGGTAATTTGTAATTTTCACCAGTGCTGTCGCTGTGCTATGATGCACTCTAAACCCTGACTGAAAATCCACAAATAAACTATTGTTATTTAGAAAGTCACACAACTGATTGGTGACTGCTTTCTCAAGGATCGTAGAGAGAAAGGGAAGGTTAGATATAGGTCTATAGTTGGCTAAAACCCCTGGATCAAGAGTACAGGCTATGTCCCACAGTCTTTTAAGACTGTGGGACATAGCCTGTTAATAAAGACAGATTGATCATATCACTAAGGGTAAAACATCTTTAAGCAGCCTGGTTGGAATGGGGTCTAAGAGACAGGTTGATGGCTTAGATGAAGAAATCGTCGAAGTTAGTTGAAGAAGGTAGATAGGAGCAAAGCAATCTAAATATTTATCAGGTTTTACAGCTGTTTCTAAGGTTCCTGTGTTTGAAGATAAATCGGCACCGGTTGAAAGCAGGACTTGATGAATTTTTTCTCTAATAGTTAAAATTTTATCATTAAAGAAGCTCATGAAGTCTTTCCTACTGAGGGCTATAGGAATACATGGTTCAATAGAGCTGTGACTCTCTGTCAGCCTGGCTACAGTGCTGAAAAGAAACCTTGGGTTGTTCTTATTTTCCTCTATTAATGATTAATGAGTAGTAAGCTGCTCTGGCATTACGGAGGGCCTTCCTGTATGTTTTAAGACTATCTTGCCAGACTAAACGAGATTCTTCCAGGTTGTTGGAACGCCATTTTGCTTTAAAATTTTCACAATGTTTGTTTTAATTTGCGGGTTTGGGGGTTATACCATGGAGCAAACCTTCTTTGTTTTATTATCTTCTTTTTTAGAGGAGCGATAGAATCGAGTGTCGTTCGCAGTGAGCCTGCAGCGCTATCAACTAGATGGTCAATGTGGGAGGGGCTTCGATTAGCATAGGAGTCCTCAGTTATATTGAGACATAACATTGAATTAAATGCAGATGGGATCGCTTCCTTAAATTTAGCTACAGCAATATCAGATTTTGCCTAATGGCGTGTAGTCCAATAATAGGAGTTCAAAAGCTATTAAATAATGGTCCGATAATGAAGGATTCGATTTCAATGCCATATACCAGAACAAGGTCGAGGGTGTGATTAAAACAATGAGTGGCTTCATGTACACTCTGACAGAAGCCAATCGAATCTAATAATGAGATAAACGCAGTACTAAGGCTCATTTTCAACGTCCACATGAATATGGAAATCACCTACAATAATTACTTTATCTGTTTTAAGGACTGAACTTGATAAAAAATTCTGATAAAAATTCAGAATAAGGACCAGGAGCGCGGTACACTATAACAAATAGAATCTGCTGTCGTGTTTTCCAGGTCGGGTGTGAAAGACTAAGAACAAGGCTTTCGAATGAGTTATAATTTAGTTTAGGTTTAGGGTTGAGTCGAAGATGCTGCAACTCCACCTCCTCGGTGCCTCGAGGAACGTGAGTATTAATATGACTGGGCAGAGTGGATTCATTTAGGCTAACATATTCTTCATGACCCAGCTAGGTTTCAGTAAGACAGAATAAGTCAGTAAGTTCTGTTACCCAGAACTTTAATGATGCTGCAGAGTCATGGTTAGCTGAGCAAAAGAGTAATCATTGTTTTGTGTGCTGCTGCAGTGTATGGAGGATTTTATGGTGTATTTTGTACCAGTATGTGGATGTGTAAAGTATTTGATATCTGACAAGTTAGAACATTGTGCACAGCTGCTACAGCGGAAACAACTTGACAGCGAGGAGACTGTTAGGTGGTTTTCTTGTGTCAGAACGAACCAGCCTGTCTCTCAGATTGCCAGAACGTTCAAATGTGATCAAGGAAGGCACAGAGCTGATATTATTTAAAGATGCATGACTTTTGAGGACATTCCTGTGTTTAAGGGTTATGTTTTTGACCTGCCTGCCAGAGGAGAGTACTCAGTGGAGAATGTGATCTGTGACTAAGTCCCTATCTGTATCTAGGGTCCTCTGATAGGCCAAAGAAATATATGATGTGGGGATTCATTATCCAATAGATTTGAAATCCTGTTCAACCAATTATCCAATGACAAGTGTACATGTTATGATAACATGATTTTTTTGCCTCATGTCTTTGTCCATTTTGACTTTGGACACTACTGTGTTCAAACGTTAGTCTGTTTGCACAATTAAAGGCTGGAAATTAATCAGTGTGCTCCAGTCTCTGTTTAATATTAACTGTACATAAAAAAATTAAGTTGTCAGGGGCCTTTTTCAGCCCTGAGTCGTGTCTGCAGGCATTCCTTTCAGGCTGCATACACAGATGAGTTTATCAACATTTTTATCAGCTCAGATCTTCTCTCATCTGGACTGTTTGAACATTCAGAGATGTTTTGTCCAAAAATCAGCCTGAAACTATAAAAATGATGGGGAAACCAGCTCTCATCAACACACAAACACACTGTAACAAACACAACACAATATACACATTATAAACACACGCCTGACTGCTGGACATGAAGGACTCGGAGGGATCATCACACCTGGTGCTTCTATAACCACATGATACCAATCACTACCTGAATCTGTACCTGTCCACCACCGCTCATGTGGGTCAGACCTCCTACATGTGGAATATATAGTCCGGAGAGACAATAGAGAACTACAGATCCCAGAGCTCACTGCTGCTGAAACAGTCAGTGTGTCTTCAGGTGATGATGATGCTCAGGTGTGTTCATGAGTTACCTGAATGTTTCCACAGGGACATTCCAGCTACATCACACACCTAGACTGGTCACCTGACAACAATTTCATCATGTCCAACTCTGGAGACTACGAGATCCTCTACTGTGAGTACTCTGATACTTCACGACTGTAG
The DNA here is from genome assembly GCF_020085105.1 of Siniperca chuatsi. Taxonomy (NCBI): domain Eukaryota; kingdom Metazoa; phylum Chordata; class Actinopteri; order Centrarchiformes; family Sinipercidae; genus Siniperca; species Siniperca chuatsi. Next base: position 29,993,482 of record NC_058052.1, read on the forward strand.
TATTGTGTACTAGTACTGCAGAGTTGTAGTACTGTGTAGGTGTGGCATGTTAGGGGTGGGTGTTGTGTAATAACAGTTGTGTGTTTTCAGGGGACGTTCCAAACGGTTGTAAACTGATCAGGAATCGTTCAGAGTGTAAAGACATCGACTGGGCGACGTACACCTGCGTACTGGGATACCACGTGTTCGGTTAGTACACCAGTACACCTGCACACCTGCACATCAGCACACCTGCTGTTAATGACGTGTAATCAGAGCTGAACTGTGACAGAAATGAAGAAAGAATTATTTAACATGAAGTTAAATTATAAAAAACATCTAAAGCAAAGCGGTCGATGAGTAATATTAGAGGAGGTCATGTGATGTGACAGATATTAGACAGCGTGATAGTACAGCCTACAGCAGGTGATGTCACACCTCTCAGGTGTTATAACAGGTGATTTTCACCTGGACAGAGACCTGCAGAAAGAATCAGCTGGGCGAAGATTACTGAACTGTAGATGTTACTTAAATATGACAATAATTTAATAATATATATATATATAACATAACTATTATTCATTCATTCAGATGAAGTTTTTATCTGAAATCATTCTTAGTCTCTTCCTGTGAGTCTGTCGGTCTGTTTGTGATTCGTACGAAAGGTTTTGGGACATTCTGAGTTTCATTCGAACATCACAGAAAATAATAAGTTTGAGAAAACTTTGTGACACAAAAACAAATCAGTTTGTTTTAGCATGAAGTCCAAAAATATGTTATCATTTTATCATCTGAAGATGTTTTCTGCCAACTTTGTATCAACAGTTTGTTTGTCTGATAGGTGTGTGGCCGGAGGGTTCAGACGGCACCGACATCAACGCTCTGATCAGATCTCATAACAGGAAGGTGATCGCTCTGGCTGACGACTTCTGTAAAGTTCACCTGTTCGCCTACCCATGCTCCACCCCCAAGGTGAGACACACACATACACACTGAACACACACACTATCTATCAAACTCAGAGAGTCCGATAATTCAGAATTCTTCAAACACAAAACTGAGTATCTGAGAATAATTGAACTTGAATAATTTTTCCAGTCAGAGTTATAATGGCTTCCGGTAATACTGGTTTCCAGTAGAACTGCGAGGGACCGAGCAGGTCGACACAAGCAGCGCTGCAATGATTAATCTACTAGTTGATTGACAGAAAATTAATCCATTGATAATTCATTTCAGTCGTTTAAAACATTTTTTTTGCATTTTTAACTATTTCTGATATTAACTAGACCAAACGATTAATCGATTCATTGAGAAATCAATGCGCAGATTAATCAATTATGTCAGTAATCGTTAGTTGCAGCTGCAGATGACTCGAAGACAGACGCAGGTTTTTATTCTTCCAAATTAAAAAAATCTGAAAACACAAAACAAGCACAGTTGTCTCGCCTTCCTGCTTCTCCTGGTTCTTTAATCAATATTGATCACGTTTTCGCCATCCTGACGACCTTCACTATATACAAGCTGAGGATCAATCAATCAATAATCAATAATATGTCTGTGTGTCTGCAGGCTCCCAGCCATAAATACAGTGCACACAGTAGTCATGTGACCAACGTCAGCTTCCTGTATAAAGACAGTCACCTGATCTCGACGGGGGGGAAGGACACCAGCATTATGCAGTGGCGTTTGGTGGAGAAATCTTCGCTCTCTCTCACCGATGGCCTCCTCTCTAACTCCGCCCCCCACCGGGCGGACCCTCTCTTCACTCCGCCCCCTCCCGCCACAGCCACACCAATGCAAGAACCCGCCCCTCCCCCGACTGCCAACGGGACCCAAGAACCCTCCCCGGACACCCCGCCCCCCACAGAGCTAGCACCACCCATCACTGAGTTAACCCCGCCCTATTCAGAGTCGACCCCGCCCCCCTCTGACAGCACGGTGAGCCTGAAGGACAGCCTGGAGCCGAGCGACGACACCGCTACGCCCAGCGACGAGGGGCTGCCTCCCCTCACCCCCCCCTCATAGACAGAGAGAGTCCGTGTGAGTGTTGGTACAGCTATCTTTGTGAGGACCAGGCTGAGTTTTACAGCTTGTGAAGCCATTTTTGTGAGAACATTTTGGTTGGTCTTTACTTTTTGTCGGACCTCTGAATTTCTGTTTGAGGGTTCAGACTTAGTTTTAAAGTTAGAATCAGGTTTAGGTTCAATTTAGGATAAGGATGGGGTTAGGCATTTATCTGTGATGGTTAAATAAGAGTTAATACGATACATAACTCAATGTTTTTGTATCAAATATGAAGACACAGACATGAAACACTTGATATCATTCAGTGTGACTCACACTTCCAGAGGACATCATTATCTCTGATGTCCGTCCAGAATAAACCTCCGGAAATTCACTTAGAGATCAGAGAAAAAAGATGCTGCAGAACCTGCCTGAGAATCTAATCCGGTGATAGTTGTCTGGACATCCACGGGTCCACTGCAGACAGGAGCTGCTGACAGCTGATTCAGCTGCTGTTAATGGGGACAATTTGACTAACTGTAAAAAATAAAAATAAAATAGAATCAAGAGCTCTCAGTGGTCGTGGTGTAATGGTAGTTTTAGGGGGCTAGGGCATGCATTATGTCAATAAGGGTCCTCACAGGTATAGAAGTACAAATGTGTGTGTGTGTTATCACTCGTTCCTGTGGCTGCAGAGTCGCATGGTTTTTCTCATCAATCAGCTGTTAAAATAAACCTTCCTTCAGTTTGAACAATCATGTGATGTCACAGTTTGAAACACCTGGAGAGTCCTGATTTACCTGAGCAGAGACTGGATGAGACTAATGAAAAATATGATTATTGGTTCCTAACAATTATTGCTAAAAGGAATCATGTAAGATGAGCTGCAGACTGTAAATTGTCAAAACTTTAAACAGAAACACTGATTGGATTAATTCATTCATGCGACTCGACTTTTTTGCGCTTTTATTTTATGAAACCACCAAACTCAACACTTCTGAGAGATGTTTCACAATAAAAGCCCAGGAGATCGAGATCAAGGCTGAAGTTAAACTCACACTGAAAACAGGAAACGGGAAGTAAATAGGTGGAAATAGGACGTAAAGTGGAAATATGACCTCCAGAGTAAAAACTGTGACTGAAATGTTTTTTAATAATCAGAATCCAGAGTTGACAGAGAAGTGGATCCGAGTGAGACGTTGCTCTTTGACAGAGGATCTGTGTTTGTATATGCTGCAGATATCTGTGTGTATATTTCTGTTCACCACCAGGGGACAGCAGCTCCTCAGTTACACTGTAAAAGTACTCAGCCGCCATCACATTCAACACTCACATCTCTCAGCCAATCAGGTCACAGGAAACACATGAAATTCTCTCCTCTGATTGGCTGTTTTTCAGTGACTCATTGAATGACTGCTGATGATGTTTGTTTTTGTCTCTTCTGGACCATTTCTGTTCAAAATGTTTTTGGGGAGGGGGGTCATTCATGTTTTTGCCTTTTTAATACTTCTCATCTTTAATACTTTCATCTTTTCTACGCTTGTCTCTCTGAAGGGCTTGTACAGAGTTCAGGGACTCGCCTGGATGTTCAGGGAGGGGCGGGGTTACGGGAGGTGCGGGGTCTTGTGGGAGTTTCTGGATTAAAGTGTTTATTTTTCAGCGATCAGTAACGACATTGATACCCATAATGATGATGATGATGTTCATGTGACTGTTTTGAGCCAATTATGTCTTCTCTCATGCATTCCTGTCAGACGACAGACTGTACTGAAGATTTCAACAAAAAAATGCAAATAAATGTTTTGAAAACTGACGACTCATTGATTTGTTTTTTTTCCCCTGCTGTTGCCGTGGCAACAGTGGTGGTCTAGGTGTCTATATGATGAAGTCAGTTCATATCAGTCTGCAGTGTTGGCTCTGGCCTTTAGGAGGCGCTGTAGGTCAGAGCAAAAATATACAGAACCACCAGTATTAATGTAAAGCAGTACATTCATATGTATCACAGCAGATTGTGGAGAACTGCACAAGACTCATAATTGCATTAAGACAGTCGAGTACAGCACTCACGGTCCAGAGAAGAACATCAACAACCACCGTGTTACCTAGCAATGTTGCATCATGTGTGTGTGCGCGCTCTGCGGTGTGTAAAAACCAGTTTAGCTTTAATATATGTTTGGAGTTATTGTTTAGTGTCAGGCAGTTTAATTTATGTTGCTTAATAAGCATTGTTGCATCCACCGCAGTGTCCGTAGACTTTATTTGTCGGCCATTTTTGTTTAATTGTCTGAGTTTTTTTCATTTTTTTCTCTTCTGGATAATTCCAGTAAGGTTAGATTATACAGAGGAAGTGGTTTTATATTAGTAATTGATAATCAGTTGTATGAACAGGCTGCAAAGTGCATCTATAGAAGTGTTTTTTATTGTTGGTTTGGACATCAGAGCTCTGTGGTGTGATGTTCTATTAGTGTGTAAGTTGACATTTAAAGGTGTTTTTTAATTCAACAGCAGTGTTATATATCATTATACAGTAGGATTAGTGAGTCATCAGTAACGTTTACTCAGCGTACATATTAACTGGCCCACTTTTTCATTTTTAGTATGTTTTTACACAAATACTTGAGTATAATATTGAAGTACTCTTTCCATCCCTGCCTAACCCTAGCCCCACTAACAAAATACCAGGTATTTTTCTGAACATTGAAATGGTCACTGTCATCTTGCATTGCGGTTTGTTAGAGAGCAATTTTTTGAGGGGGAGCATTCGAAATTTTTTTAATGAGTTCGTGAAATAATGCTCTCAAATTAAAATACAATGCTTTTGATTAAAGATGGGAAAATAATGACAATCATATTCAGGATCTCTATGAAACATATTAAAAAATAGGATTAATATCTCTTTGTTTATCATGTTATTGGTCATCTGTACAGGTGTATCTGTATCTGTACATGCTCTCCATTATCCCTACCTGACATTAATTTATTCAATTCAAATACATTTTATTTATATAGCGCCAAATCAGATCCACAGTATGTCTTCTAAAGATATTTAGGAGATCCTTCAGTAGATGTACAGTAACCTTCAGATTATTTTATGCAGATCTTATTTAGTCCTACAATAGATCCTCAATGAATCCCTGTAATATATTTAGTAGACCTTCAGTAGATCCTCAGTGACTCTTAGTAACCTCTCAGTAGATCATCAGTGACCTTCAGTAGGTCAAATTAGATCCTCAATAGATCTCAATAGGTCCTCTGTAGATCTTCAGTAGCTTCTCATTAGATCCCAAATAGATCGTCAGTGGATCCCCAGGAGACCTTTATTATATCTACAATAGATACTCAGTAGATCTCCAAGTGCTTACTTGGCTTCCTACAGGTGCGGTTACTGTGGCAGACTGCAGAGCAAACAGAAACCTCAGAGGATCCTTAGCAGACCTTTAGTAAACTTTCCGTAGATCTTTAGTAGATCTCCAGGTGCTTCCTTGACTTCCTGCAGGTACGGTTACCGCGGCAGAGACTGCAGAGCGAATGTCTACCTCCTTCCAACTGGAGAGATTGTTTACTTCATCGCCTCTGTAGTTGTTCTGTTTAACTACGATGAACGAACTCAGAGACATTACCTCGGTCACACCGACTGTGTCAAGTGGTGCGAAAACATATCAAATATATAGTGGTGTGAAAAAGTGTTTGCCCCCTTCCTGATTTCTTATTTTTTTGCATGTTTGTCACACTTAAATGTTTCAGATCATCAAACTAATTTAAATATTAGTCAAAGATAACACAAGTAAACACAAAATGCAGTTTTTAAATGAAGGTTGTTATTATTAAGGGAAAACAAAATCCAAACCTACATGGCCCTGTGTGAAATAGTGATTGCCTTCCCTGTTAAAACATAACTTAACTGTGGTTTATCACACCTGAGTTCAGTTTCTCTAGCCACACCAAGGTCTGATTACTGCCACACCTGTTCTCAATCAAGAAATCACTTAAATACAACCTGCCTGACAAAGTGAAGTAGACCAAAAGATCTTCAGAAGCTAGACATCGTGCCGAGATCCAAAGAAATTCAGGAACAAATGAGAAAGAAAGTAATTGAGATCTATCAGTCTGGAAAAGGTTATAAAGCCATTTCTAAAGCTTTGGGACTCCAGCGAACCACAGTGAGAGCCATTATCCACAAATGGTGAAAACATGGAACAGTGGTGAACCTTCCCAGGATGGGCCAGCCGACCAAAATTACCCCAGGAGCACAGCGACGACTCATCCAAGAGGTCACAAAAGACCCCACAACAACATCCAAAGAACTACAGGCCTCACTTGCCTCAGTTAAGGTCAGTGTTCATGACTCCACCATAAGAAAGAGACTGGGCAAAAATGGCCTGCATGGCAGAGCTCCAAGACGAAAACCACTGCTGAGCAAAAAGAACAATAAGGCTCGTCTCATTTTTGCCAGAAAACATCTTGATGATCCCCAAGACTTTTGGGAAAATACTCTGTGGACTGACGAGACAAAAGTTAAACTTTTTGGAAGGTGTGAGTCCCATTACATCTGGCATAAAAGTAACACCGCATTTCAGAAAAAGAACATCATACCAACAGTAAAATATGGTGGTGGTAGTGTGATGGTCTGGGGCTGTTTTGCTGCTTCAGGACCTGGAAGACTTGCTGTGATAAATGGAACCATGAATTCTGCTGTCTACCAAAAACTCCTGAAGGAGAATGTCCGGCCATCTGTTCGTGACCTCAAGCTGAAGCGAACATGGGTTCTGCAGCAGGACAATGATCCAAAACACACCAGCAAGTCCACCTCTGAATGGCTGAAGAAGAACAAAATGAAGACTTTGGAGTGGCCTAGTCAAAGTCCTGACCTAAATCCTATTGAGATGCTGTGGCATGACCTTAAAAAGGCAGTCCATGCTCGAAAACCCTCCAATGTGGCTGAATTACAACAATTCTGCAAAGATGAGTGGGCCAAAATTCCTCCACAGCACTGTAAAAGACTCATTGCAAGTTATCGCAAACGCTTTATTGCAGTTGTTGCTGCTAAGGGTGGAGCAACCAGTTATTAGGTTTAGGGGGCAATCACTTTTTCACACAGGGCCATGTAGGTTTGGATTTTGTTTTCCCTTAATAATAACAACCTTCATTTAAAAACTGCATTTTGTGTTTACTTGTGTTATCTTTGACTAATATTTAAATTAGTTTGATGATCTGAAACATTTAAGTGTGACAAACATGCAAAAAAATAAGAAATCAGGAAGGGGGCAAACACTTTTTCACACCACTGTAAATCATCTGCTGCTCTTCCATTGGCTAGTCTGTGGTGACAGGTCTGTGACATCATCTCTCTGTCGCTCTCTGTCAGTTTGGCCATCCATCCTGATAAGATCCGGATCGCTACAGGACAGATTGCAGGAGTGGACAAGACGGACGGGTGAGGACAAACAGTTTAATTTTCTGACTGATATAATATAATAAATATAATAAATAAATAAATAATCTAATATAATAAAAATAGCAATAATAAAACCGATAAACAGATGAGAACAACTGTAACGGTGGTAACTGTACACAACAAGATGCTGTAGGCTCAGAATGATTAGAAGACATAAAAAAAGCACAACATTAACGAGACAAAAATTTCACTAAAATGTCTATAATAATAATAATAATAATAATAATAATAATAACTTTACTCTTTGTCCTGTGTTCAGGCACTGCAGCCTCATGTTCGTATCTGGGACAGCGTCAGTCTGTCGACTCTGCAGGTCGTCGGTTTGGGAACATTCGAGCGAGGCGTCGGCTCTCTGGCTTTCTCCAAAGCTGTGAGTATCACCAAGGAAAAACTTCCTTTAAGAGGCAGAAACCTTGGACAGAACCAGACTCAGGGTGGGCGGCCATCAGAGAGAGAGAGAGAGCATACAGTAGCATAATGCAAGTTCTCCATAGAGATGTAAATGTAAATAGTAAGGGTAATAATATTGACATTAATCAAAATAATAATAGTAATAATAATAATAAGAATAGCAGGACTAAGTCTTATTAATAAGACTAATAATAGTAATTGTAGCAGCGGGTGTTGAGCAGGAACACAGGGGCAGTAGGAGGCCTGCAATCACTGATCCAGACTCTGCAGCTCCAGAGGTAGAAATACCTGCTGAAAGCAACAGAAGGAGAGAGGAGAGAGACGAAAAATGCATACAGATGGAGAGGGAGAGGAGGAGAGAGGGAGAGGGATGGAGAGGGAGAGGAGGAAAGAGGTGCATCATGGGAAGTCTTCCGGCAGTCTAGGCCTATACCAGCATAACTAAGGGATGGTTCAAGACTCACCCAAGCCAGCCCTAACTATAAGCTTTACCGAAGAGGAAAGTCTTAAGCCTACTCATAAATGTGGAGATGGTGTCTGCCTCCCGAACCCAAACTGGGACCTGGTTCCACAGGAGAGGAGCTTGATAACTGAAGGCTCTGGCTCCCAGTCTACTTTTGGAGACTCCAGGAACCACAAGTAACCCTGCATCCTGGGAGCACAGTGTTCTACTCGGGTACACTTATTTATTAATGTCCTGATCATGTTCTAATTTTTTCTTCATTATACAATTTACAGGTAATACTTTAGGTATGAATCAAAATAAGTAAAGCAGTTTAGTTTTACTGCTGAATATCTACAGCTGAACACTTCCTGTAATGTAGAGAGTGGATGTCAGTTAATGTGTAGAAAGGACTGGGTGGTTTTAGACTGAATAACTTTTGAACAAAATACATGAACAAAAGTTTTTAACCAACAGCAGCAGTTTATAGGTGAATCACACCTGTAAACTGTCACTGAAACAAACTGACGCTCTGCTGCATCATTCACAGCTGCTGCTGTCTGATCATTAACTGAAACTGACTCATGTTTTTATATATTTTGTGGCTCAGTTGGTCAATGTTTTAACACAGCTTATTTGGGTGTTTTCTGACAGCTTTCATTTTAGGAACAAATATCTGGATTTATTGCTGATAAATACTAATAAAAGCAACTGGATTTACTTTGATTTCAGGGTTTAGATAATCGTTTATGATTATAGGTTTCAGTGGTGGCTGGTGGAAAATTTTCTAGGAAGGGCTGTGCCACATCCAATCAATTTCAGCAAACATCCCAGTATGATTTAATGCAAAAAATGTAATGTATCAAAAATGAATTACTACTTTGCAGTTAAATATTTAACAATTATTTTATTCCAACTTATTCCAAGTAAAGCAGTAAGTAATGCCTTGACAAACACATCAGGACATCTTCTTTTGGTCACCCACACAGACAAATTCAGTATAATATAAAACATGTAATAGAAAATGTTTATTTCTTGAGATGCCCCTATGGAGCTTGTTTTGTTGGGGAAACCAACAGGGAGGTAAAGATCAGGATAAGTAAACATGAAGTGCAGTTAGTGGTGTTAAGTTGCTATTCAGACAGTTAAACGGACAGAAGCATGGGAGTCAAGTGCTCTGAGTTGTAGAGATAGTAAACTCCAGCAAACTGCTGCTTCTAAACTCTCTTACAAGTGAATTAAATTCAGTTATACTCAAAAATAAATTGTGGAGTCCCTGATCACCAAAACAAACAGCTAACAGAAGGAAGTACCAAAAATAACTACATAAACTACATAAATAAATACATATTCTTGTAAAAATCAATTGACCTCTAACACATGGAATAATTTGAGATTCATTTTAAAATGTCACCTATGCACTTCTTCTTTTTTTCCTTTCAGCTGTTCCCTTTCAGGGGTCGCCACAGCGAATCATGTGCCTCCATCTAACCCTGTCCTCTGCATCTTCTTCATTCACACCAATTAACTTCATGTCCTCTCTCACTACATCCATAAATCTCCTCTTTGGTCTTCCTCTAGACCTCCTGACTGGCAGCTCCAACCTCAGCATCCTTCTACCAATATATTCACAGTTTCTCCTCTGAACATGTCCAAACTACCTCAATCTGGCCTCTCTGACTTTATCTCCGAAACATCTAACATGAGCTGTCCCTCTGATGTCCTCGTTCCTGATCCTGTCCATCCTTGTCACTCCCAAAGAGAACCTCAACATCTTAAGCTCTGCTGCCTCCAGCTCTGCCTCTTGTCTTTCCTTCAGTGCCGCTGTCTCTAAGCTGTACAACATCGCTGGTCTCACCGCCGTCTCCAACACCTTTTCTTTCATTCTTGCTGAGACTCTTTTATCACACAACACACCTGACACTTTTCTCCACCCGCTCCAACCTGCTCGCACTCGCCTCTTCACCTCTTTTCCACAGTCTCCATCGCTCTGAACCGTTGACCCTAAGTACTTAAAGTCCTGCACCTTCTTCAACTCTGCTCCCTGTGACCTCACCGTCCCACCTGGGTCCCTCTCATTGACGCACATGTATTCTGTCTTACTGCGGCTAAGCTTCATTCCTCTGTTTTCCAGAGCAGACCTCCATCTCTCTAGATTTTCCTCCACCTCCTCCCTGCTCTCACTACAAATCACAATGTCATCCGCAAACATCACAGTCCATGGAGATTCCTGTCTAACCTCATCTGTCAGCCTGTCCATCACCAGAGCAAACAAGAAGGGGCTCAGAGCCGATCCTTGATGCAGCCCCACCTCCACCTTGAACTCCTCTGTCACACCTACAGCACACCTCACCACGGTCTTACAGCTCTCATACCTGTCCTGCACCACTCTAACATACTTCTCTGCCACTCCAGACTTCCTCATACAATACCACAGCTCCTCTCTCGGCACCCTGTCATACGCTTTCTCTAAATCTACGAAGACACAATGCAACTCCCTATGACCTTCTCTGTACTTCTCCATCAGCATCCTCAAAGCAAATACTGCATCTGTTGCACTCTTTCTAGGCATGAAACCGTATTGCTGCTCACAAATGCTCACCTCTGCCGTTCCTGTCCTGAAGACCAAACCTGCCCATCACATTCTCATCACCTCTGTTCCCTTCACCTACATGCCCATTGAAATCTGCACCAATCACCACTCTCTCACCTCTGGGGATGCTCTGCATCACTTCATCTAACTCACTCCAGAATTTCTCCTTCTCTTCTAACTCACATTCTACCTGTGGGGCATAACCACTCACAACATTGAACATCACCCCTTCAATTTACAGCTTCAGACTTATCAACCTGTCTGATACTCTTTTTACCTCTAGAACATTCCTCACAAACTCCTCTTTCAGGATAACTCCTACTCCATTTATCTTCCTATCTGACCCATGGTAGAACAACTTGAACCCTGCTCCTAAGCTTCTAGCCTTGCTTCCTTTCCACCTGGTCTCCTGGACACACAGTATGTCCACCTTCCTTCTCTGCATCATGTCGATCAACTCTCTAGCCTTCCCTGTCATAGTCCCAACATTCAAAGTCCCTACTGTCAGTCCTACATTCTTAGCTTTCCTCTTCTCTCTCTGCCTACGAACACACCTTCCTCCTCTCCTTCTTCGTCTTTGACCAACAGTAGTCCAATTTCCACTGGTACCCTGTAGGTCAACAGCACCGGTGGTGGTCGTTGTTAACCCGGGCCCCGACCGATCCGGTATGGAAGTCATTTTCACGATTCGCATTTTTAATTTGGCATGTGTTTTACGTTGGATGCCCTTCCTGACACAACCCTCTGCATTTATCCAGACTTGGGACTGGCACAAGAAGACACTGGCTTGTGCCCCCTTGCGGTTGCATTAAAATGTCAACTATGCACATCGCACAAAAACACACACTGGGGCTGAACATGAACAAATGTGCATACCAGTTAGAGTCTGACTACATCTGCTTGATCAACTGGCTATCAGGCTAACGGCCCTCTTCACACTATTGACTCTCCCCCTCCCCCACCTGTAACCTCTGCTGTGTGCCTGACTGCTGATCAGGTGAGAGGACAGCTGATGAAACTCCATTCAAACAAGGCTGCAGGCCCCGATGGAGTTAGCCCCAGGGTGCTAAAAGCCTGTGCCCCCCAGCTATGTTGAGTCCTTCAACATGTCTTCAACCTGAGCCTGAGTCTTCAAAGGGTCCCTGTTCTGTGGAAGACAACTTGCCTCGTTCCTGTGCCGAATATGCCGCGTCCCAGTGGCTCCAAGGACTACAGACCGGTGGCACTGACCTCCCACATAATGAATACCCTGGAAAGACTGGTGCTGGAACAGCTGCAGCCCATGGTCAGACCCCTCCTAGACCCCCTTCAGTACGCCTACCAGGCCCGGCTGGGAGTTGAGGATGCCACCATCTTCCTGCTGAACCGCATCCACACCCACCTAGACAAGCCGGCAAGCACGGAAGTCATGTTTTTTGACTTCTCCAGTGCTTTCAACACCATCCGGCCAGCCCTGCTGGGTGAGAAGCTGGCAGCGATGCAGGTGGATGCCCCCCTCGTGTCCTGGATTGTGGACTACCTGACTGGCAGACCACAGCACGTGCGCCTGCAGCACTGTGTGTCGGACAGCATGATCAGCAACACTGGGGCCCCTCAGGGGACTGTCTCTCTTCCTCTTCAGCATCTACACCACAGACTTCAGCTACCACACAGAGTCCTGCCACCTTCAGAAGTTTTCTGATGACTCTGCTGTGGTGGGATGTATCAGCGGTGGTGATGAGACGGAGTACAGGGCTGTGGTGGGGAACTTTGTCTCATGGTGTGAGCAGAACCATCTGCAGCTCAATGCGACAAAGTCTAAGGAGCTGATTGTAGACCTACGAAGGGCCAAGACACCAGCGACCCTGGTTTCCATCCAGGGGGTCAGTGTGGACATGGTAGAGGATTACAAGTACCTGGGAGTACACATGGACAATAAACTGGACTGGACTAAGAACACTCAAGCTGTTTACAGGAAGGGCCATAGCCGCCTCTATTTTCTGAGGAGGCTGAGGTCCTTCAACATCTGCCGGACAATGCTGAAGATGTTTTATGAGTCTGTGGTGGCCGGTGCTGTCCTGTATGTTGGTGCATGCTGGGGCAGCAGGTTGAGGGTAGTGGACGCTAACAGACTCAACAAACTGATCCGTAAGGCCAGTGACATTGTGGGGGTGGAGCTGGACTCTCTGGCGGTGGTGTCAGAGAGGAGGATGCTGGCCAAACGTCATGCCATTCCCCTTCAGTGGAAGACTCATCCCCCCACAATGCACCACAGAGCGCCACAGGAAGTCATTCCTGCCTGTGGCCATCAAACTCTAACTCCTCCCTCTAAGGGTCAGTCTGTATGACCCTAAGTCATTAAACTGGACATTGATCATTACATCTCTGCAATACTTGACATAATTGTGCAATATTCTGTGTATTACTGCTGTGCAATATCCTCCGTCTCATTATAACCTTAATAAGCTACACTTGACAGTTCATGCACTATTACCTTATACCATATTATTATTATCATCAACCGGTAAACCCACTTGGTACTTCACACTTATTTTATTTTATACTTATACCCACTTGGTACTTAATTTATTTTCTGACCTGTATTATAGTGTATTATATTTTTATTTTAATATTTTTATTTTTCTTCTATTCCTGTTTGCACTAACGTAAAGGTGAGCTGCTGTAACAAAAGTTTCCCCTCGGGGATCAATAAAGTATTCTGATTCTGATACCTGGTCATTCATTGTCCATTTGAAGCCTGTAGCATTGGTGTCGGCGGCTGGTAATGAACTAAAAAAAACGCTGTTGGATGTTACTGTTGCCGTCGATGTAGCTTAGCACAAGCACCAGCTGGCAGTGGGTGGAAATGTCAGTAATCTCGTCTGCTTGAATAGTGATAAAATGGTGACAGAATTATCCATGTGTGCCCTGATGTCCTTATGTGTCCTTACTTTCTCAGACAGGTGTTTCATATCCCTCACTCCCGTAACTGTCCATGCTGGATCTGTCCCCGCTGTTTAAAAATCAAGTACAGAAAGCAAAATAAGGCATTAGCATGACAGCATCCAGCTAACCAGGCCTTTCTGGTGCACCAGCTACAAGAGAAGAGAAGCATCGCATACTCTGCTTCCCTTTATCGCTAACCTGCTGTCTGACTGTGAGATCAGGCTGATCTGGGCCCAGCTCTTTCACCTGTAGTTTCTCCGTCAAAGTTCTCTTCACAAACGGATCTTGGAGGAGAGATTTTACCGAGTTAGGGTTGGGTCTTAGAGGAGTAACGTAATTTTATGTGAATTTAGTGATCACACTCATCATTATCATGTACTTAAAATTACACTTGTAGAGGTCCTGACCTACTAGCAGTGGCTCACTTGGGGTATAAATAATCTCCCTTTTCGGATTAGATTTGAGGACGCTGACTGTCAAAATTTTATGTCATACGTTTATAAGTCCCTAACCTGGACATTGGATCATTAACATTACTGCAATACTTGAAATAATTGTGCAATATTCTGTGTTAATACTGCTGTGCAATATACTCTTCAGTTTAAAATTCCCTATTTATTGATATTTATTCATACTTCTATTACTGCTGTGCAATATCCACCGTCTATTATAATCTTAATAGGCTATACTTAACTTGACAGTTCATGCACTATTACTTACTACGTGTATTATTACATTGTATTATTATACCGTACATACTTATCATCAACCGGTAAATCCACTTTGTACTTTACACTTATTTTAATTTTATACTTATATCCACTTTGTACTTAATTTATCTGTCCTGTATTATAGTGTATTATATTCTGATTGCTTAGAACTTCTGTTCCTGTGTGCACTGACGTGATAGTGAGCAGCTGTAGCAAAAGAATTTCCCCTCGGGGATCAATAAAGTATTTCTGATTCTGATATATCTTTGGCGAAACTGCTACACAGACCCACCTCCTGTGGCCGATTCCTCCATCGCCCCAGAGCTGCTCAGACATGCAGACAGGCGGAGGGGACGTGTAGGAAAAACATATATGTTGCACAGATGATTTTCTATCATATTTTACACATATTACTGGATGCTCTCCATATTTCAAACACACAAATATTGACAATTTGTTTAATGTATTATTATTAGAAGTAGTAATGGGTTTGTTTGTGGCTCAAGGAGGGCCCTCTATTAGCCAGCCACCACTGATAGGTTTTCTTTTGTTAAACTCAATGACTGGAGTTTGGTTTGTGTTTATTCACCACAGTCGATAATCTGAACAGACACCAGTTAACTATGATCTTTCTGATACTTTAACTACATGAAGCTGAGAAGCTCTTTTTCTTTTTCAGTCTGTGTTTTATTCTCAGCTACAAACATTTGATAAACATTCAGACTGCAGTTTATTTTAATTCAAATTCTTTAAAATGATTCCTGAACATTATTTCTCAAACTCAGGATGTTACTTTGTTTATTTAAATCCACAGAAACAAAAATGACACACGATTCAAAGTCCAGAAACTGACCGACTGTAAATATTCATGTTTACACACTGAACTCAGATAAATGCCACACTGCATTCTGGGAAATCTCCCTCACAAGTTTATTTAACATCATGTGGTTTGATGATGTCAGTGTTTCCTGGGCTCTGATTGGCTCAGGCGTTGCAGAGGTTGGTGTGGCAGCAGGTCCAACCGGGTCGAGAGCAGTTCTCCAGTGGAGTGCAGCCTTTTTCTCCGCTATCTGCAATAGCAAACAGGAAACGCATCATCAGAGCCTCCACACACGCCACAGAACAGGTTTTTAAATCCACATTGTGTCCTTACAAAGGTTCAGTCTATAAATATTCATTTAATGTACTGATCTGATGGTCCAACGTCACCTTTATATCAACAAGTGAAGAAGAAAAGATGAAACTGTCAAACCTGATTTATAATCTTTCAAATCATAGTTTGAAAGTTCCACATGAAGAACTTTAAAATCCAGATTTACACAAACATGTACAGGTGTGAATGTAGTTAAATCTCTCCTGTGGTCTTTTCTTAGAAAGAAATAAAGTTTCTGTTTATATTCAGTGTTTCTCACTAAAACATTAAAGATTCAAAACTGTATATCCATTTCAACAGAGTTGATAGTAATTTGGTTTGGAGAGTTCACATAAAACAAAAACAGACAGACACACACCTGATGGACACAACTGACTGACACAACTGAAGGGCACCTGCACAGCTGCAGGGGTGTGTCCTTCATAGAATAGGAGCCTGTGTAAGCAGGTAGAGGACTCACCTCTCGTGTAGCAGGCCTGTTGGACTTTGCCGGCGCAATCCAGCAGCAGGTTGTTGACCATCAGGAAGTCCTCAGCGTAACACTTGATGGAAAACTGCTTAGCTGCAACACAAATACACCTGATCTGATCACATCTGAGACACACCTGACTGACTGACTGACATGTTTTACTGTGTGTAAATGTAGTTATTAATACCTGAACACAAACACTAATACCTGGTCCACTAATACTTTTACTTAAGTAAAATGTCTTTAAAGTAACAGTATATTTACTTGAGGATAATATTTTGGTACTCTTTCCAACCCTGGTTATCCCACATTCAGTTTAAAGAGTTAAATGTGTGAGTGTGTAATTGTACCTGAGCAGAGCGGCAGCAGCAGCAGCAGCAGCAGGTAACCCTTCATGTTTCTGGTTTCACTCAACAAGCAGCAAAAACTGACGAGAAGAACAAAGCTGGACTTTTATGCTCTGCTGACACACACACACACACACACACACACACACACACACACAACAGTGAACAGATAAGTAACTGATCTGAAGACGAACTGAACTGAAGTTATATCAGGTCAAAACAATGTCTGTTTATGTCCAAAACTGTCTGTACAAAAGTGTCTAAGGGTCAGCTGGTGTTTATGCTGAGTCATGACGGTCAGTGATTGGTTGACTGGTTGAGCTGTTTCCTGCACTTTGGACAGTTGGACTTTATAAAAACATCTATTTGTCCCACACAGAAGGTTTCTATTGATCTGAAACAATTGATGAATCAACTGATATCTCCTCACAGAGCATTCAGTATCAAGTATTTATGTAGTCTGAGCACAATCTGCCTCAAATGGCTTTAATCTGTTGAGAACATCTTATCCTAAAGATCTCATAATACCATATTACTCTACTGAACACTGTGCTCCCAGGATGCAGGGTTATTTGTGGTTCCTAGAGTCTCCAAAAGCCAGAGCCTTCAGGTATCAAGCTCCTCTCCTGTGGAATCAGGTCCCAGTTTGGGTTCGGGAGGCAGACACCATCTCCACATTTATGAGTAGGCTTAAGACTTTCCTCTTCGGTAAAGCTTATAGTTAGGGCTGGCTCGGGTGAGTCCTGAACCATCCCTTAGTTATGCTGGTATAGGCCTAGACTGCCGGAAGACTTCCCATGATGCACCTCTTTCCTCTCTCCTCCTCTCCCTCTCCATCTGTATGCATTTTTATCCCATTACTGCATGTTACTAACTCGACATCTTCTCTCTCCTGTAGTTCTGTGCTTTCTCGTCTCTCTCCTCTCTCCTTCTGTCGCTTTCAGCAGGTATTTCTGCCTCCGGAGCTGCAGAGTCTGGATCTGTGGTTGTGGGCCGCCTGCTGCCCCCATGTTCCTGCAGAGTCTGGATCTGTGGTTGTGGGCCACCTGCTGCCCCCGTGTTGGTGCAGAGTCTGGATCTGTGGTTGTGGGCCACCTGCTGCCCCCGTGTTCCTGCTTGACAACTGCTACTACAGTTGTTGTTATTGGCTCTGTTACTGATGCTGACATTATTATTCCTATAGCTGTCATTCCTATTATTACTAATATATTAATATTAACACTACAATTACTATTTTACTATTTAAAACAATTCTAGGTGGTATTTGCATTGTGCCCCCCCCCCCCCCAAAAAAACCTCTCCCTCTCTCACTGATGGCTGCCCACCATTGAGTCTGATTCTGTCCAAGGTTTCTGCCTTTTAAAGGACGTTTTTCCTTGCCACTGTCGCCAAATGCTTGCCATAGTAGGATTTGTTGGTTCTCTGTAAATAACATTATAAAGAGTTCGGTTAGGGTTAGGGGTAAGGGTAGGGAACTGAACCATGGCACCACAGAGTGGCACCACAGAGTGGCACCAGGAAGTGCACGGTCCATGGACTGACTCCCAATCGGGAGTGGGGGCCCGTCTCCCCCTGAAAAATTGGGCTCTCTCGTCCCCACACAGAAAGAGACAGACACGTCATCCCATCCCGTTAAGGACTGGGGGTTCAAAAAATTGGACTCTATTATCCCGAGGAATCAATGCTAATGGTTCCAGCCTTTGTAGCTACGTTTCGAGACTGTTTGCTCTTCGTCAGGCTAAGGCGGAACATTGTAGGGCCTGCTTGGGCCTCCTATCCTTCTTACAGCGGGGCCTGTCTGGGCCTATACCACTGATGTGCCAAAATGGGGCTCCCGTTTGGAGTTGTCCCCTGGCTAAGACAGAGCCGGACTGGGACATCTGCCTGTTACTAAGCGGGGCACTTCTAATCCCCAACTTAGCCTCTCACCATTTCGTTCTTTATGTACTTTAGTTTAAGTTACCACTTTTTATTTCCTTATCTTTGGTTTGTCTTTCCCTCTTTTAGGATTTCGTTTAGTCCTCTGTTATATTTTGTTTTATTTGTACTTTCTTTTAAGTTACAATCCTATTTTAGGTTTAATTTTCCATTTCTTTGGTTATCAACTACTTCAATAGAGTCTTGTCTTCTTTTCTCCCTTTTAGGGCTCCGTCTCTCCTTTTCACCGTAACTCCCCCGGGTTAGGGTTAGGGCTAAGCAATCCCGGGAAGGGTTAGGGTTAGGTGAAGAAAGGGTCAACTCCCCACAGGGAGTTATAATGCACTGGCACTAGTTGTTCTTTGCATTAGAAGTTCATAAAATCAACATTTTTCTACTCTGTGGTTTATAAAAGCTCTAAAACCCATCCCAAAAAAAAATAAGGGAAGGAATTGGGGAAAAAAAAAACAAAAAACTAAAATAACTAAAAAATGGAGTAAATGACCACATAGTCGAGCAGGCAAGGGGGCTCCGAGTAAATGCTCCTGTAACGGGGAGATTTGAGACACAACCTCTGAATCATAGGAATGAAGCACTCAGGCCTGATTCAGGAGAGCAGCGAGGCCAGAATAAACCCCACAATGTCCCTTTAATTTACCATGTCCTTGAAGTAATCATAAAAACATGGTATTTAAAAAAGATTTTGATGTAAAGGGCGTTGGGGAAAACAGACAAACAGAACTGCAGCAGGGCGGTAAGTGCTAAAAGAAAAGGTAAGTGCTAATCAAAAGAAGATGCAAAAGATTATATTAATAATAATAATATTATTAATAAGTGCTTCAATAGAAAAACATGCATGTAATAAATCATAATGGTACATAATAAAAGAATAAATAAATACACAAACACACAACAAAGAATCAAAAAGAAAAGCCCTGTTGCAGCAATGTCTGCCTAAGGTCCTGACCAATACTCAGTTTAAAAGCTTAAAATTACGAGCCAACGTCGTGTTGAAAAATATGTTTTTAATTGATTTTTTCTTTGTCTTCCAGGTAACTGAGATCTCGCTGGGACCTGACAGGAAAGAAGGGGAGAAGAGAAAGAAATTCAAGCAAATGTAAGGAGGATCAAATGCCACCCAGGTAGTTAAGTACGGGAAGGTAAGTAGGTAAAGGAAAACTTGAGGTTAGGGTTAGGGTTAGGGTAGGGGAACTGAACCTGACCCCCAGCAAAGTGGGAGACAGGACGTGCACGGTCCTTCCCCCGGTAGTCCCTACCCCCACCCCTCTATCAAAGGCGGATT